>NC_139579.1:32892293-32954793 GCF_946808225.1 Silurus aristotelis
TTAATTGTACTGTCAGCAACTGCAACCTGACAATTTCCTTGTAGGATCAATAAACTAATTTAAATCAGAATGAAAATCAGGGGTTTTATTGACAAGTATGTTTGCCCTTGTTTTGGTGACAGAAGCTTCCAGTTGCACATTTTCTTTTTTTTTTTTTAAGTAAAATAAAAAATAAAATAAATAAAAATGAATAAAAAGGTACTGGACATTTTTATAAAGAAAAATCAATAAAAAAAGTATTATTGCACAGATAAGTACAGATTTAGATTAGTAAAAAGTGTTATTGCACATTTTTTATTATTATTGAACAATGAGGAGAGCATTTTAGTGTTTCTGGGGTAAAACCTTTCTTGTTCTGAACCTTTTTTTCTCACTCTGGATGTGTACAGTTCTGATTCTGATCCTGATTCTGATGATGTAGCCCATATAAGGGTGTGGCCTGAAGTCTGATGGCAAAGATTGTACATTAGAAATGATTCAGATGCTAATTAACATTAGTTCATGTGTAGTTTGTAATTATAATATAGATTTATTGCACTATTGGGCCGTATTGGAACAGACCAGGTTGTATCTCAATCAGATCCAACATCTTTTACAACACTAAACCATAATCCTGAAAAAACACACACATAACACACACTTATGCAGCCTGAAACACACTGGATTGGTAATTTTGTGACTCCATTGTCTGATGTTTTGTGCAGCAGTGAATAGCTTCCCCCCTGAATGCACAGCATGTCTGATTTTGAACAGGAAATGGAGATCATCTTGGATTTGCATCATGCACACTGTTCAAACTGACTAACCACTGCAGATAATCTTTAAATTCTAGTAATCATAAAAAATTATTATTATTGCTATTGGCTTTCTTTGAGTTTGATAGGAATTACAGTATTATTAATTATACATCCAATCGTTTTATTTATTTATGTATTTATTTATTTTAGAAATCTTTTTTTTTTTCTTTTAACATCACAGTGGTATTGCTAATGATTGGTGATTAGTGATGTCACGTCTTTTGTCTATAAACAGGCAGGAAACGGAGTGGGTCAGAATGGTGTTCTTGGTGTCTTGACAGAGTATCGTGGTCTGTCATGGAGGTAAGGCACAAAAACACACACACACACACACACACACACACACACACACACACACACACACACACACCAAACACACTGAAAACTGTATTTATTTTGTGAAAAGATCAATAAAATATCAGTTCATTCTTTTTCTGTCTGTAGCATTGGAGGCAATGGGGATCTCTCATCTGTGACTACTTTACCGAGTATGTACATCATTTCTTTACCTCTTCTTCTAAAGCTGACTCAAACGAGCCCTGCATTGCTACACAAAACCCCTAACAGCATTTATAATGGTTCTAATGGGAATTGTATGGTTTGAATAGAAATTGTGATGGTGTAACCCTGTGGCCCTCAACTGGGACCTGTCATATTGGAAAGCAGATGCAAGTGTGACTGCAGTCATAAAGCTTACGGAGGGAGCAAAGTTAAAAGAAGAACCTGACGGGGGAGAAACATAGGGTTATAGGAATGAAGAACGATCTCTGCGAGGACATAAGAAAGCAGGACAATGTCTGCAAGGGGATAAGGAGGAACGACGATCTCCACGAGGATGGAAAGAAGAATCTTGGTGTAGCAAGGATCAGTTGGACAGGGAGATGGAATGGCAGAACAACATCCTTCCCTGGAGCTCCTTTTCATTAGGACTTCCTCCAGATCCATTAGTGAAGGATCTGGATGTTAACACCCAAGATGTTAAGGATGTTCTGGCTGTTAAGATTCTTTAAACACACAAGCAAATGTGATTAGTGTAGCAGGACTGAGTTGTGAGAGAGACCTGTGTCCACATAGTGCCTGAAAGACTATATAGTCGAATACTTTAATGAGCATGCACAGTTATTGCTACTGAAAATTTTTGGAAACCTTTAAAACACTACGGAACATCTGAAATTCTGCATAAACAAAGAGAGGCCTGGCACAGTGTCAGTGGGGGACTGGAAGGAGGATCCAAATGCAGTTTTAATAAGTAAAACCGGCTGGAAAAAAGCACAGACTGACAAAAACTAAACTAAACTAAACTAAACTAAAACAGATTTGTAGAGCAAAAACCGAAATAACAGTCCTAAATCCAAGAGCGGGCAAACAGAGCAAAGTCAGAACCAAATCAGAATCCAAAAAACAGTCCAAAGTCCAAACTGGTACCACAGAACCCAATAGATCTTGGGATGTCGGTGTTATTTGTATAGCGAAGTATCCAGTTGATCCCCCTGAATTCTGAAAACCCTCCATATTATTCTTGCTCCTTCCTCAACAGGATGCTTTTTTTAAACGTGTAAAGGACATGGCTGCAGGTCACTTACTGTATCACCTTATTATACAAAGCCATGATCTCATCCTGTTTACTTGAAATAATCAAGAAATAAAGGTGAGCGATTAGTTTTGCATGTGATTCGGAACATGGAGGTGCTGTGACTCATTAGAAACATAGTTCAGGGCCATAATCCTGACACTCGTTTCTATTAGTGCCGTGTTTTGTCTAGTGGACCAATAGAAGTACCAATAGAACATTGGCAGGTTTGCCATCAGTTCGTTAATTAGTAAAAACTAACATGCAACTATAATGAAGAAAAAAACTCCCTGAGATGCAGAAGGAAGGAACCTTGAGAGGAACCAGACTCAAGAGGGAACCTCATCCTCATCTGGGTTCCACCGAATGTCCATTTATTACAAATAAACGATGTTGAGGTGCAGTGATGGAGATCAGAGCAAACTTTAGTCCTGAGTCAGTGTAGCAGACTGTTGATATTAAATACTCCTGTTCTTACCCTGGAATTTCATGGATCTCCAGGCCGTAGATGTAAAACATCTCAAGCTGCACAGAGTCGCCTCCAATCAAAGAGAACACCATCCAGAGGCAGACCAGGATGAAGTGGGAGATCTGAGGACAGTGGTCACTGGAGAGAGAGAGAGAGAGAGAGAGAGAGAGAGAGAGAGAGAGAGAGAGAGAGAGAGAGAGAGAGAGAGAGAGAGAGAGAAGAGAGAGAAGAGGAAGAGAAGATGGTGACAGGAAGAGAAGGATATGGATTATTAAGTCTCCTTATTGTTGTATGAAAGTTGAGGACACTGTGCAGGTGGGACTCCAGCAAGACTCGCTATAGCAGCAGAACTAAAAGGGAGAACCAGAAGGAAATGAGGGTTCGCTGGGATAAGAGACGCCACCACACCACCACCAACAAACCTGAGTGAACGTGTGACAGTGAACTAGTTTTAATAGTTAACATCAGATACTGGGTGTGTATGAGTCCAAGCTCTAATCCGGAATGTTTTCCTGGTTGAGGGCCTTTGGGAAAAAGCTCCTCTTCATTCTTGTTGGCCTTTAGGGAGTGTAAATGTCTTCCTGACTGAACCAGAAAAAAACAGTCCATTGATGGAATGTCTGAGGTCCTTTATCATCTTCCTGGCCTTGGTCCAGCACTGCTTGCTGTAAATGGGCTTTAGGTCAGGGAGCTCAGTGTGGATGGTACACTTAGCTGGAAAGCTCACGTGTCCTGCTTGATGCTGTTCCCATAGCAGGCTGTAATGTTTTTCTTCAGGATGCTCTCAGCGGTGCAGGAGCCATTGTTTAGAAAACAAGTTATATAAATATAAAATACACTGCAAATCTATGCATATGAGACATACATAAGAATATGGGGTGGTATAAAGATCTGATTCATTTCATTTGAATATATTGTTGTCATGTAGTAACGAGTGCAGCAGATCAAATTGCAAGTTTATTGAAAACCTTCACAAATCCAAATTCAGCGATGAAGTCCACAAAAACAGAATGAGGTCAGGTGATATTTGTAAGTGGTGGTGGTTCGGTGGTTAAGACACTGGACTCTGGATCAGAATGTCATGCTGGACCCCTGAGCAGGGCCCTCAACCCCTAAACATCTCCGTTGGAAATTGCTCTATATGCCATTTTTTGTTTAAAGAAATACAAATTGATTATTATTTAGTTTTGGTCTGGTGGTATTTTAGATTTAATGCTTCACTGTAGTGAGTTTTCATTGTTATTATCCAGACATCCTGAGAAAGTTTAACCCTTCACTCACTGGCTTCTCCACCGGGACGGGTAAAGCCTCCACAGCCCAGGCGTTCCTCAACCAGGCTGTAGCTGGAGCTGAGAGCAAGTCGGTACCTCCACCCACCAAAAACAAATCAATCACCTGCTTTTACATCAGTCACATGATCATTTTGAACTTTTCAATTCAGTACACGTTATTTGAGATGGCAGTGTGCATTTTTGTTTTGCTTTGATCAAATTAATTTAGCAACAATTTATTCCTTTTTATCTTTAAGGACAGCACATGACACTTTTTTCATTATTTATAGTCAATTTTATGTACAACATCTGCGAAAAAGTTCCTGCTTTTACATACAATATACAGTATTTTATATCAGAATACTTTATTAATACCGTAGGAGATCAATTATAGAAGCTACACCAGTCTTTTTATCTCTTGGCTTCACTTTGTCCATTACAAAACCCTGACACTGGAGACTCCTTCCATAAATGTTTAACAGATAACTTCCTGTTTCAGAGACTTGCCCTCGCAGGCACGAGCCCTCATCGCAAGAATGAAAAGCGACTCGGTAAGACCACACCAATCACACACACCGTATCTGTCTGAATTTTATACTTTATTATTTAGTTCAGTTTTGTAATTATTAAATTATTTTTCTTGGTATATTCAGTTTGGTTTAAGCTTCTTTCATTATTGATTGAAAGATTGAATGAACCAATTTTTTTGTAAGCTTTTGTCAGTTTCATTGATGTTTGCTAGTGTGTTAATATCTTGTTGGCTCTTATTATGATTATGATAATGTCAAAGTATTTCATGTGCATTTTTTTATAGTTTATTATAGTTATAGTTATTAATGTATTCACTCTAACCGTTTTTGTTGCTCTCCTTCTGTTTTACAGCTATACCTTGTGCCTTCAGACATTCATGAATAATGTATTTGTCCCTATAAAGTGGCAGCATCCATAATCTCACTCTCTCTCTCTCTCTCTCTCTCTCTCTCTCTCTCTCTCTCTCTCTCTCTCTCTCTCTCTCTCTCTCTCTTGCTCTCTCTCTCTCTCGCTCGCTCGCTCGCTCTCTCGCTTTCTCCCTCATTCTCTGTCCAGCGAATTGATTTCCAAAACGACTGGAAGGTCATCACATTGTTAATCGGAGGGAATGATCTGTGTGAACAGTGCACAGACCCGGTACGCCTGACTTTCATTTATATGTAATTCTTTAAGCTCGGATTTTATTTGTTGTTAGATCATATACATCATGTTTTTATCTTCTTCTAGGACTTTTACTCTGCTGAGAACTTTGCCAAGAACATCGGTGTCGCTTTGGACATCTTACAGGAGGAGGTGAAACAGAGTATTTAAAAAAATAATAAAGATGCAGGGCTAAACAGATGTTTCCTTTTCAGAATAGTGATAGACAGTGAAGGGGGCGTGGCCTTTATATTTGTCAGTCCCAATAAAAGGGGTGTGGCCTTTATATCTGCCAGCCCCAATAAAGGAGGCGTGGCCTTTATATCTGTCAGTCCTTATAAAGGAGGCGTGGCCTTTATATCTGTCAGTCCCAATAAAGGAGGCATGGCCTTTATAACTGTCAGTCCCAATAAAGGAGGCGTGGCCTTTATATCTGTCAGTCCTTATAAAGGAGGCGTGGCCTTTATATCTGTCAGTCCCAATAAAGGAGGCATGGCCTTTATATCTGTCAGTCCCAATAAAGGAGGCGTGGCCTTTATATCTGTCAGTCCTTATAAAGGAGGCGTGGCCTTTATATCTGTCAGTCCCAATAAAGGAGGCATGGCCTTTATATCTGTCAGTCCCAATAAAGGAGGCATGGCCTTTATAACTGTCAGTCCCAATAAAGGAGGCGTGGCCTTTATATCTGTCAGTCCCAATAAAGGAGGCGTGGCCTTTATATCTGTCAGTCCTTATAAAGGAGGCGTGGCCTTTATATCTGTCAGTCCCAATAAAGGAGGCGTGGCCTTTATATCTGTCAGTCCTAATAAAGAGTGCGTGGCCTTTATAACTGTCAGTTCCAATAAAAAGGGTGTGGCCTTTATAACTGTCAGTCCCTATAAAGGAGGCGTGGCCTTTATATCTGTCAGTACCAATAAAGGGGTGTGGTCTTTGCATTTGTGAATTTCTGTGGAGCGACGTGGCGTACATATCTGTCAGTTTAAATAAATGAGGTGTGGCCTTTGTATCTCTTAGCTGCATTTGAGGAGTCATGGCCTTTATATTATCTGTGTGTGTGTGTGTGTGTGTGTGTGTGTGTGTGTGTGTGTGTGTGTGTGTGTGTGTGTGTTCTTATCTTGTCTTGCAGGTTCCCCGTGTTCTAGTGAATCTGGTAGAACTTTTTGACATAGTTTCACTGCGCCAGCTGCACCAGGACTCCAAACTCGGCTGCCCCACCTGGCTGGTCAGGTGAGTCACAGCACCTTCAGGTCATTACAGATTATTACACAACTTCCTAAACAATTCTTCATGAACATTGTGATCTTATTATTAAAATTATATTCTAATAAAAAAAACTTAAATAATAAAAAACTGAATATTAATGATGGAATAGGGAAGGTGGTAGTTTAGGGGTTACAATGTTGGACTTCTGATCAGATGGTCTTGAGTTTAAATCCCAGCTCCACTAAGCAGCCACTGTTGGCCCCTTGAGAAAGGCCCTTACACCTCACTTGCACAGATTTATAAATGAGATCATTGTAAGTCACTCTTGATAAGGGCATCTGCCAAATAATATAAATGTAAACAAATAAATTGGGATTTTTATTATTATTATTAATATTTATTATTAGTAGTATTATTGAAGATAATCATAATAATAATAAAACCAAAGAAAATAAGTATATTATATATTAATATAAATAATATATTTTATGTATAAATCATATTTTATTACATATTTTTTGTAGGATTATTTATTTAATTTGTTTTGTAAACTATAAAAATATGTAGGTGATTATGATGATTTTTTTACCTACTGAATTATATTGGTTACAATTTGGTTTTTAATTTGTAGCTTTACGTTTGTAATGTTGAATTGTTCGTTTGTGTATATGTGTGTGTGTGTGTGTGTGTGTGTGTGTGTGTGTGTGTGTGTGTGTGTGTGTGTGTGTGTGTGTGTGTGTGTGTGTGTTGAAGGAGTATATGTCCCTGTGTAGTAAACCCTGCAGAAGGATCATCAGAACTTCAGGCTTTGATAGAAATGAATAAAGCGTATCAGGTGTGTAGTCAGCAATGCATTTTATAATTAAAATGTGTGTAAATGTGTGTAAAAAAAGGATTCATTTTCACCCTAATATTCACCCTCATATTCACCTTCATATTCACCTTCATATTCACCCCCTTATATTCACCCTCATATTCACCTTCATATTCACCTTCATATTCACCCCCTTATATTCACCCTCATATTCACCTTCATGTTCACCTTCATATTCACCCCCTTATATTCACCCTCATATTCACCCCCATATTCACCCTCATATTCACCCTCATATTCACCCTCATATTCACTCCCATATTCACCCTCATATTCACCCTCATATTCACCTTCATATTCACCTTCATATTCACCCTCATATTCACCCTTATATTCACCTTCATATTCACCCTCATATTCACCTTCATATTCACCCTCATATTCACCTTCATATTCACCTTCATATTCACCCTTATATTCACCTTCATATTCACCTTCATATTCACCCTCATATTCACCTTCATATTCACCTTCATATTCACCTTTATATTCACCTTCATATTCACCCTCATATTCACCTTCATATTCACCCTCATATTCACCCTCATATTCACCTTCATATTCACCTCCATATTCACCCTCATATTCACCTTCATATTCACCTTCATATTCACCCTCATATTCACCTTCATATTCACCCTCATATTCACCTTCATATTCACCTTCATATTCACCCTCATATTCACCTTCATATTCACCTTCATATTCACCCTCATATTCACCTTCATATTCACCCTCATATTCACCTTCATATTCACCCTCATATTCACCTTCATATTCACCCTCATATTCACCCTCATATTCACTCCCATATTCACCCTCATATTCACCCTCATATTCACCTTCATATTCACCTTCATATTCACCCTCATATTCACCTTCATATTCACCTTCATATTCACCCTCATATTCACCTTCATATTCACCTTCATATTCACCCTCATATTCACCTTCATATTCACCTTTATATTCACCCTCATATTCACCTTCATATTCACCCTCATATTCACCTTCATATTCACCTTCATATTCACCTTTATATTCACCTTCATATTCACCCTCATATTCACCTTCATATTCACCCTCATATTCACCCTCATATTCACCTTCATATTCACCTTCATATTCACCCTCATATTCACCTTCATATTCACCTTCATATTCACCCTCATATTCACCTTCATATTCACCCTCATATTCACCCTCATATTCATCTTCATATTCACCTCCATATTCACCCTCATATTCACCTTCATATTCACCTTCATATTCACCCTCATATTCACCTTCATATTCACCCTCATATTCACCTTCATATTCACCTTCATATTCACCCTCATATTCACCTTCATATTCACCTTCATATTCACCCTCATATTCACCTTCATATTCACCCTCATATTCACCTTCATATTCACCCTCATATTCACCTTCATATTCACCCTCATATTCACCATCATATTCACTCCCATATTCACCCTCATATTCACCTTCATATTCACCTTCATATTCACCCTCATATTCACCTTTATATTCACCTTCATATTCACCCTCATATTCACCTTCATATTCACCTTCATATTCACCTTCATATTCACCTTCATATTCACCCTCATATTCACCTTCATATTCACCCTCATATTCACCTTCATATTCACCTTCATATTCACCTTTATATTCACCTTCATATTCACCTTTATATTCACCTTCATATTCACCCTCATATTCACCTTCATATTCACCCTCATATTCACCCTCATATTCACCTTCATATTCACCTTCATATTCACCCTCATATTCACCCTCATATTCACCTTCATATTCAACTTCATATTCACCCTCATATTCACCTTCATATTCACCCTCATATTCACCTTCATATTCACCCTCATATTCACCTTCATATTCACCCTCATATTCACCCTCATATTCATCCTCATATTCACCCTCATATTCATCCTCATATTCACCTCCATATTCACCCTCACATTCACCTTCATATTCACCCTCATATTCACCTTCATATTCACCCTCATATTCACCTTCAAATTCACACTCATATTCACCCTCATCTTCACCCTCATATTCACCTTCATATTCACCCTCATATTCACCTTCATATTCACCTTCATATTCACCTTTATATTCACCTTCATATTCACCTTCATATTCACCTTTATATTCACCTTCATATTCACCCTCATATTCACCTTCATATTCACCCTCATATTCACCCTCATATTCACCCTCATATTCACCTTCAAATTCACACTCAGATTCACCCTCATCTTCACCCTCATCTTCACCTTCATATTCACCCTCATATTCACCTTCATATTCACACTCATATTCACCCTCATCTTCAACCTCATATTCACTTTCATATTCACCCTCATCTTCACCCTCATATTCACCTTCATATTCACCCTCATATTCACCTTCACATTCACCTTCATATTCACCTTCATATTCACCTTCATATTCACCCTCATATTCACCTTCATATTCACCCTCATATTCACCTTCATATTCACACTCATATTCACCCTCATCTTCACCCTCATATTCACCTTCATATTCACCCTCATATTCACCTTCATATTCACCTTCATATTCACCCTCATATTCACCTTCATATTCACCTTCATATTCACCCTCATATTCACCTTCACATTCACCCTCATATTCACCTTCATATTCACCTTCATATTCACCCTCATATTTACCTTCATATTCACCTTCATAATTACCCCTTATATTCACCCTCATATTCACCCTCATATTCACCCTCATATTCACCTTCATATTCACCTTCATAATTACCCCTTATATTCACCTTCATATTCACCCTCATATTCACCTTCATATTCACCCTCATATTCACCCTCATATTCACCCTCATATTCACCTTCATATTCACCCTCATATTCACCTTCATATTCACCCTCATATTCACCTTCATATTCACCCCCATATTCACCCTCATATTCACCTTCATATTCACCCTCATATTCACCTTCATATTCACCCGCATATTCACCCTCATATTCACCCTCATATTCACCTTCATATTCACCCGAATATTCACCCTCATATTCACCTTCATATTCACCCTCATTTTCACCTTCATATTCACCCTCATATTCACCTTCATATTCACCTTCATATTCACCCTCATATTCAGCTTCATATTCACCCTCATATTCACCCTCATATTCCCCTTCATATTCACCTTCATATTCACCCTCATATTCACCTTCATATTCACATTCATATTCAACTTCATAGTCACCTTCATATTCACCTTCATATTCACCCTCATATTCACCCTCATATTCACCTTCATATTCACCCTCATATTCACCTTCATATTCACCTTCATATTCATCCTCATATTCACCCTCATATTCACCTTCATATTCACCTTCATATTCACCCTCATATTCACCTTCATATTCACCCGCATATTCACCCTCATATTCACCCTCATATTCACCTTCATATTCACCTTCATATTCACCTTCATATTCACCCTCATATTCACCTTCATATTCACCTTCATAGTCACCCTCATATTCACCTTCATATTCACCTTCATATTCACCCTCATATTCACCTTCATATTCACCCTCATATTCACCCTCGTATTCACATTCATATTCACCATCATAATCATCCTCATATTCACATTCATATTTACCCTCATATTCACCTTCATATTCACCCTCATATTCACCCTCATATTTACCCTCATATTCACATTTATATTCACCCTCATATTCACCTTCATATTCACCTTCATATTCACCTTCATATTCACCATCATATTCACCTTCATATTCACTCTCATTTTCACCTTCATATTCACCTTCATTTTCACCTTCATTTTCACCTTCATATTCACCTTCATATTCACCTTCATATTTACCCTCATATTCACCTTTATATTCACGATCATATTCACCTTCATATTCACCTTCATATTCACCCTCATATTCACCTTCATATTCACCCTCATATTCACCCTCATATTCACCCTCATATTCACCCTCATATTCACCTTCATATTTACCCTCATTTTCACCCGCATATTCACCCTCATATTCACCTTCATATTCACCCTCATATTCACCTTCATATTCACCCTCATATTCACCCTCATATTTACATTCATATTCACCCTCATATTCACCCTCATATTCACCCTCATATTCACCTTTATATTCACCCTCATATTCACCTTCATATTCACCCGCATATTCACCCTCATATTCACCCTCATATTCACCCTCATATTCACCTTCATATTCACCCTCATATTCACCTTCATATTCACCCTCATTTTCACCTTCATATTCACCCTCATATTCACCTTCATATTCACCCTCATTTTCACCTTCATATTCACCCTCATATTCACCCTCATATTCACCTTCATATTCACCTTCATATTCACCCTCATATTCACCCTCATATTCACCTTCATATTCACCCGAATATTCACCCTCATATTCACCTTCATATTCACCCTCATTTTCACCTTCATATTCACCCTCATATTCACCTTCATATTCACCTTCATATTCACCCTCATATTCAGCTTCATATTCACCCTCATATTCACCCTCATATTCCCCTTCATATTCACCTTCATATTCACCCTCATATTCACCTTCATATTCACATTCATATTCACCTTCATAGTCACCTTCATATTCACCTTCATATTCACCCTCATATTCACCCTCATATTCACCTTCATATTCACCCTCATATTCACCTTCATATTCACCTTCATATTCATCCTCATATTCACCCTCATATTCACCTTCATATTCACCTTCATATTCACCCTCATATTCACCTTCATATTCACCCGCATATTCACCCTCATATTCACCCTCATATTCACCTTCATATTCACCTTCATATTCACCTTCATATTCACCCTCATATTCACCTTCATATTCACCTTCATAGTCACCCTCATATTCACCTTCATATTCACCTTCATATTCACCCTCATATTCACCTTCATATTCACCCTCATATTCACCCTCGTATTCACATTCATATTCACCATCATAATCATCCTCATATTCACATTCATATTTACCCTCATATTCACCTTCATATTCACCCTCATATTCACCCTCATATTTACCCTCATATTCACATTTATATTCACCCTCATATTCACCTTCATATTCACCTTCATATTCACCTTCATATTCACCATCATATTCACCTTCATATTCACTCTCATTTTCACCTTCATATTCACCTTCATTTTCACCTTCATTTTCACCTTGATATTCACCTTCATATTCACCTTCATATTTACCCTCATATTCACCTTTATATTCACGATCATATTCACCTTCATATTCACCTTCATATTCACCCTCATATTCACCTTCATATTCACCCTCATATTCACCCTCATATTCACCTTCATATTTACATTCATATTCACCCTCATATTCACCGTCATATTCACCTTCATATTTACCCTCATTTTCACCCGCATATTCACCCTCATATTCACCTTCATATTCACCCTCATATTCACCTTCATATTCACCCTCATATTCACCCTCATATTTACATTCATATTCACCCTCATATTCACCCTCATATTCACCCTCATATTCACCCTCATATTCACCCTCATATTCACCTTTATATTCACCCTCATATTCACCTTCATATTCACCCGCATATTCACCCTCATATTCACCCTCATATTCACCCTCATATTCACCTTCATATTCACCCTCATATTCACCTTCATATTCACCCTCATTTTCACCTTCATATTCACCCTCATATTCACCTTCATATTCACCCTCATTTTCACCTTCATATTCACCCTCATATTCACCCTCATATTCACCTTCATATTCACCTTCATATTCACCTTCATATTCACCCGCATATTCACCCTCATATTCACCTTCATATTCACCCTCATATTCACCTTCATATTCACCCTCATATTCACCCTCATATTTACATTCATATTCACCCTCATATTCACCCTCATATTCACATTCATATTCACCTTCATATTCACCCTCATATTCACCTTCATATTCACCCGCATATTCACCCTCATATTCACCCTCATATTCACCCTCATATTCACCTTCATATTCACCCTCATATTCACCTTCATATTCACCCTCATATTCACCTTCATATTCACCCTCATATTCAGCTTCATATTCACCCTCATATTCACCCTCATATTCACCTTCATATTCACCTTCATATTCACCCTCATATTCACCTTCATATTCACATTCATATTCACCTTCATAGTCATCTTTATATTCACCTTCATATTCACCCTCATATTCACCCTCATATTCACCTTCATATTCACCCTCATATTCACCTTCATATTCACCTTCATATTCACCCTCATATTCACCCTCATATTCACCTTCATATTCACCTTCATATTCACCCTCATATTCACCTTCATATTCACCCGCATATTCACCCTCATATTCACCCTCATATTCACCTTCATATTCACCTTCATATTCACCTTCATAGTCACCCTCATATTCACCTTCATATTCACCTTCATATTCACCCTCATATTCACCTTCATATTCACCCTCATATTCACCCTCGTATTCACATTCATATTCACCATTATAATCATCCTCATATTCACATTCATATTCACCTTCATAGTCACCTTCATATTCACCCTCATATTCACCCTCATATTCACCCTCATATTCACCCTCATATTCACCTTCATATTCACCTTCATATTCACCTTCATAGTCACCCTCATATTCACCCTCATATTCACCTTCATATTCACCCGCATATTCACCCTCATATTCACCCTCATATTCACCTTCATATTCACCTTCATATTCACCTTAATAGTCACCCTCATATTCACCTTCATATTCACCTTCATATTCACCCTCATATTCACCTTCATATTCACCCTCATATTCACCCTCGTATTCACATTCATATTCACCATCATAATCATCCTCATATTCACATTCATATTCACCTTCATAGTCACCTTCATATTCACCTTCATATTCACCCGCATATTCACCCTCATATTCACCCTCATATTCACCTTCATAGTCACCCTCATATTCACCCTCATATTCACCTTCATATTCACCCGCATATTCACCCTCATATTCACCCTCATATTCACCTTCATATTCACCTTCATATTCACCTTAATAGTCACCCTCATATTCACCTTCATATTCACCTTCATATTCACCCTCATATTCACCTTCATATTCACCCTCATATTCACCCTCGTATTCACATTCATATTCACCATCATAATCATCCTCATATTCACATTCATATTCACCTTCATAGTCACCTTCATATTCACCTTCATATTCACCCGCATATTCACCCTCATATTCACCCTCATATTCACCTTCATATTCACCTTCATATTCACCCTCATATTCACCCTCATATTCACCTTCATATTCACCCGCATATTCACCCTCATATTCACCCTCATATTCACCATCATATTCACCTTCATATTCACCCTCATATTCACCTTCATATTCACCCTCATATTCACCTTCATATTCACATTCATATTCACCTTCATAGTCACCTTCATATTCACCCTCATATTCACCCTCATAATCACATTCATATTCACCTTCATATTCACCATCATATTCACCTTCATATTCACCCTCATATTCACCTTCATATTCACCCTCATATTTACTCTCATATTCACATTTATATTCACCCTCATATTCACCCTCATATTCACCTTCATATTCACCCTCATTTTCACCTTCATATTCACCCTCATTTTCACCCTCATATTCACCCTCATATTCACCTTCATATTCACCCTCATATTCACCTTCATATTCACCCTCATATTTACCCTCATATTCACATTTATATTCACCCTCATATTCACCCTCATATTCACCTTCATATTCACCCTCATTTTCACCTTCATATTCACCCTCATTTTCACCTTCATATTCACCCTCATTTTCACCCTCATATTCACCCTCATATTCACCTTCATATTCACCCTCATATTCACCTTCATATTTACCCTCATTTTCACCTTCATATTCACCCTCATATTCACCTTCATTTTCACCTTCATATTCACCTTCATATTCACCTTCATATTCACCCGCATATTCACCCTCATATTCACCTTCATATTCACCCTCATATTCACCTTCATATTCACCCTCATATTCACCCTCATATTTACATTCATATTCACCCTCATATTCACCCTATATTCACCCTCATATTCACCTTCATATTCACCCTCATATTCACCTTCATATTCACCCGCATATTCACCCTCATATTCACCCTCATATTCACCCTCATATTCACCTTCATATTCACCCTCATATTCACCTTCATATTCACCCTCATTTTCACCTTCATATTCACCCTCATATTCACCCTCATATTCACCTTCATATTCACCCTCATATTCAGCTTCATATTCACCCTCATATTCACCCTCATTTTCACCTTCATATTCACCTTCATATTCACCCTCATATTCACCTTCATATTCACCTTCTTATTCACCCTTATATTCACCTTCATATTCACCCTCATATTCACCCTCATATTCACCTTCATATTCACCCTCATATTCACCTTCATATTCACCTTCATATTCACCCTCATATTCACCTTCATATTCACCTTCTTATTCACCCTTATATTCACCTTCATATTCACCCTCATATTCACCCTTATATTCACCTTCATATTCACCCTCATATTCACCCTCATCTTCACCTTCATATTCACCCTCATATTCACCTTCATATTCACCTTCATATTCACCCTCATATTCACCTTCATATTCACCCTCATATTCACCCTCATATTCACCTTCATATTCACCTTCTTATTCACCCTCATATTCACCTTCATATTCACCTTCATATTCACCCTCATATTCACCCTTATATTCACCTTCATATTCACCCTCATATTCACCCTCATATTCACCTTCATATTCACCCTCATATTCACCTTCATATTCACCTTCATATTCACCCTCATATTCACCCTCATATTCACCTTCATATTCACCTTCATATTCACCCTCATATTCACCTTCATATTCACCCGCATATTCACCCTCATATTCACCCTCATATTCACCTTCATATTCACCTTCATATTCACCTTCATAGTCACCCTCATATTCACCTTCATATTCACCTTCATATTCACCCTCATATTCACCTTCATATTCACCCTCATATTCACCCTCGTATTCACATTCATATTCACCATTATAATCATCCTCATATTCACATTCATATTCACCTTCATAGTCACCTTCATATTCACCCTCATATTCACCCTCATATTCACCCTCATATTCACCCTCATATTCACCTTCATATTCACCTTCATATTCACCTTCATAGTCACCCTCATATTCACCCTCATATTCACCTTCATATTCACCCGCATATTCACCCTCATATTCACCCTCATATTCACCTTCATATTCACCTTCATATTCACCTTAATAGTCACCCTCATATTCACCTTCATATTCACCTTCATATTCACCCTCATATTCACCTTCATATTCACCCTCATATTCACCCTCGTATTCACATTCATATTCACCATCATAATCATCCTCATATTCACATTCATATTCACCTTCATAGTCACCTTCATATTCACCTTCATATTCACCCGCATATTCACCCTCATATTCACCCTCATATTCACCTTCATAGTCACCCTCATATTCACCCTCATATTCACCTTCATATTCACCCGCATATTCACCCTCATATTCACCCTCATATTCACCTTCATATTCACCTTCATATTCACCTTAATAGTCACCCTCATATTCACCTTCATATTCACCTTCATATTCACCCTCAAATTCACCTTCATATTCACCCTCATATTCACCCTCGTATTCACATTCATATTCACCATCATAATCATCCTCATATTCACATTCATATTCACCTTCATAGTCACCTTCATATTCACCTTCATATTCACCCGCATATTCACCCTCATATTCACCCTCATATTCACCTTCATATTCACCTTCATATTCACCCTCATATTCACCCTCATATTCACCTTCATATTCACCCGCATATTCACCCTCATATTCACCCTCATATTCACCATCATATTCACCTTCATATTCACCCTCATATTCACCCTCATATTCACCTTCATATTCACCCTCATATTCACCTTCATATTCACCCTCATATTCACCTTCATATTCACATTCATATTCACCTTCATAGTCACCTTCATATTCACCCTCATATTCACCCTCATAATCACATTCATATTCACCTTCATATTCACCATCATATTCACCTTCATATTCACCCTCATATTCACCTTCATATTCACCCTCATATTTACCCTCATATTCACATTTATATTCACCCTCATATTCACCCTCATATTCACCTTCATATTCACCCTCATTTTCACCTTCATATTCACCCTCATTTTCACCTTCATATTCACCCTCATTTTCACCCTCATATTCACCCTCATATTCACCTTCATATTCACCCTCATATTCACCTTCATATTTACCCTCATTTTCACCTTCATATTCACCCTCATATTCACCTTCATTTTCACCTTCATATTCACCTTCATATTCACCTTCATATTCACCCGCATATTCACCTTCATATTCACCTTCATATTCACCCTCATATTCACCTTCATATTCACCCTCATATTCACCCTCATATTTACATTCATATTCACCCTCATATTCACCCCCATATTCACCCTCATATTCACCTTCATATTCACCCTCATATTCACCTTCATATTCACCCGCATATTCACCCTCATATTCACCCTCATATTCACCCTCATATTCACCTTCATATTCACCCTCATATTCACCTTCATATTCACCCTCATTTTCACCTTCATATTCACCCTCATATTCACCCTCATATTCACCTTCATATTCACCCTCATATTCAGCTTCATATTCACCCTCATATTCACCCTCATTTTCACCTTCATATTCACCTTCATATTCACCCTCATATTCACCTTCATATTCACCTTCTTATTCACCCTTATATTCACCTTCATATTCACCCTCATATTCACCCTCATATTCACCTTCATATTCACCCTCATATTCACCTTCATATTCACCTTCATATTCACCCTCATATTCACCTTCATATTCACCTTCTTATTCACCCTTATATTCACCTTCATATTCACCCTCATATTCACCCTTATATTCACCTTCATATTCACCCTCATATTCACCCTCATCTTCACCTTCATATTCACCCTCATATTCACCTTCATATTCACCTTCATATTCACCCTCATATTCACCTTCATATTCACCCTCATATTCACCCTCATATTCACCTTCATATTCACCTTCTTATTCACCCTCATATTCACCTTCATATTCACCTTCATATTCACCTTCATATTCACCCTCATATTCACCCTTATATTCACCTTCATATTCACCCTCATATTCACCTTCATATTCACCTCCATATTCACCTTCATATTCACCTTCATATTCACCCTCATATTCACCTTCATATTCACCCTCATTTTCACCCTCATTTTCACCCTCATCTTCACCTTTATGACAGAAAATCACAGAGAGCAACAACTTGTATTTTGAACTTGCACTGTAAACATGGAGTGCAGGACATTGATACAAATTAATTATAATGAATATCAAAATCCGACTTTTCTAAAAGTATTATTTAATATAATACAATCCAAAAATAATAATAATAAGAGAACAAAGTCATAGCACGGTAAACAAAAGCTTATTAAAAACTTGGGTAAAGTTTGGAATATAAAATAAAAAATAAAAAAATTACATCCAATCAGAAACATTTAAAACTTCATGGGTTCGTATTTCATTTCACTTTCAAGGGAAAAAAATACGCCAAGGTTTTAACTTCTCATTGTACATTAAATATACAATATGCTTTAAAGACTTAATACAGTGCACATGTCCTGATGATGATGATGATGATGATGATGATGATGTTGATGCCTGTATGTGTGTATCCTCAGATTGCAACAAGAAACCTGGTGGACTCTGGTGGCTATAACACTCACACAGACTTCACTGTGGTCTTGCAGCCATTTTTCAGAAACACGACCTTTCCAGTGCTGCCGGTAAATACATGCAATTAATCAATAAATAAATAAATAAATAAATAAATAAATAAATAAATAAATTAAAGTTGATCAGATGTAATACATTTTTTAATTAAATTAAACTAATCATTAATTAATTAAATACATTAATTATTATTTTTTAACCTTATAAATTGATTATAAAAGATATATATAATATTTCAAAATAATATATATTTTTTTATATAATACACATATATTATTTGTACAGTCTCTTTGGCTTTTTATAGCATGAGTATTTAAATTAAAACATCTAAACAAAAGGAGAAAGGACCCTAAATGCAGAAATAAAGCTGGTAGGTATCCCAGCGGTTAAGATGTTGGACTGCTACTAAGGGTGTGAGTTTAAATCCCAGAGCCACCATGCAGAGCCCTTGAGCAGGGCCCTTAACTCACCCTTCTCATGTGTATGAAGGAGATATGTGTAGGTTGCTCTGGATAAGGGAATCTACCAAATGGAATAAACATGATGCATTTTAATGATCTGTGTTGTAAAGGGTTTTACCCAAATCTTGTGAATTTGTAGCAGGATTGTATACGAGTTACGCGTCTTTCTACTTTGGCACCTTTTTCAGAATGGAACTCCTGATCGCTCGTTCTTCGCTGGGGATTGTTTTCATCTGAGTCAGAAATCTCACACTCTCATAGCCCGAGCTCTGTGGAACAACATGGTGAGTTCTACACTTTACTCTTCACTGGTGCTGCACTAACGAGCAAGCATTCTACAAAGATGTGATTGTACAAACACACACACACACACACACACACACACACACACACACACACACACACACACACACACACAAACACATATTTACCATAAATACAGTGGGTCATTTTCATTTACATCTGGTTGCGCAAAACAACCAAAATAACATAGCAAACTATAAAATACTGTGTACAGAAAAACAAATGTACACTTTAATTAAATAAACACAAATATTCAGGCTTTTATTATTGAGGGAAAAACTAAAACTACATGGCCCTGTGTGAAAAAATGTTTGCCCCCTAACCCTAGTAACTGGTCTCAATAATAAAAACCTTTGTTTAAAAACTGCATGTTGTGTTCACTTGTGTTCTCTTTAACTAATATTTACATTAATTTGATGATCTGAAACATTAAAGTGTGAAAAACATGCAAAAAGAAAAAATATGATATCAGGTTTTTTTCACACCACTGTGCATATGTATATATTGTGTGTGTGTTTATTAGTTGGAGCCCGAACACAGTAAAACCACATCTGTGGACTTTAATGGGGACGTGGCCATGAAGTGTCCTTCTGAGGTAAGTTGTTCTAAAGGTCACATTCAAAGCCAAATTGATGTATTATTTCATTGCCATGACGCCAAACCCATGATTTTGGTGCAAAATGTCCCTCAAATTATGTCTTTATTTATTGTAGTGTTTTCATTTTATTGCTCTATAGACTGCCCCTTATTTTTCAACCAATGGGAACAGCGTACTGAAATATGTAGCTACGCCCATTAGTGAGGTGAGTCAATTCCTGAGCAACGCCATCCAACTCTCAAATCAGAGCCTCGGGTTATGACGATATACCGGTGCTGTGAACATCCTATTCCACAGCCGTGTGTGTGTGTGTGTGTGTGTGTGTGTGTGTGTGTGTGTGTGTGTGTGTGTGTGTGTGTGTGTGTGTGTGTTTATTCCTTTTTTTAATTGCATTATTTTGTCATTGTGTGTTTTATTCCTCTACATATTGAATATTTTCTTTGTGTGTGTGTGTGTGTGTGTGTGTGTGTGTGTGTGTGTGTGTGTGTGTGTGTGTGTGTGTGTGTGTGTGTGTGTGTGTTTGTGTGCAGAACTGGGGCAGTGACTTCTCCTGCACACACACTGCTCCTTCAGACACTGTACCTTCCTCAGGTGAGGCAGAGTGTGTACAATGCTGAACTGGTTTGTTTATGTCTTGTACCTCATTTCTCAGACCTGTTTCTCTTTCACAGTTCACAGACTGCGACCAGGAGACATTAACATCATCGCTGCTCTAGGGGACTCCATAACTGTAAGTTAGACTGTGTGAAGTTTGTGTGTATATTGTTTGTGTGTATTAGAGGTTTGTGAGTATATGATGTTTGTTTGTATGTGTGTTAACGTGACAGAATGTATTACATGAATATAAATGTAAGAAACACACACACACACACACACACACACACACTCACACACTGTTTTTCTATCAGGCTGGTTTTCGTGCGAAATCTACAGACATTCTTCAGCAGTTGCTGAATGAGGACAGGGGCGTGTCCTGGAGGTAAGTTATGCAGTGACATCATCGCTAATTTACAGAACTAAATAAGTTGATTTGATGGTATTTGTAATGATCTGTGTGATTTGATCGACAGCATCGGAGGTGATGAGTCTCTAGAAACAGTCACTACACTAGCAAGTGAGTTAACAGGACTATAGCAGTTAGCATTTGTCTATGTATTATACTATCTTTATTAAAAAATAAATGAAAAATAGATGAAAACAGAGCTATTTTACCAGTGAGTGATTAGTGTTTAGGATAAATAATGATCAGTGATTAGTGTTTAGGAGTGATGGTGATCAGTGTTTAGTATTCGCAAGCAAAAGTGATCAATGTTTAATATTTGCAAACGATGGTGATCAGTGTTTAGTATTTGGGAGCGATGGTGATCAGTGTTTAGTATTTGGGAGCGATTGTGATCAGTGTTTAGTATTTGCGAGCAATTGTAATCGGTGCTTAGTATTGATAGTGTGATTAGTATTTGCGAGCAATGGTGATCATTGTTTAGTATTTAAGAGTGATGGTGATCAGTGTTTAGTATTTGGGAGCAATTGTGACCAGTGATTAGTATTTGCAAGCTATGGTGGTAAGTGTTAAGTGTTTTGCGAGCAATGGTGATCAGTGTTTAGTATTTGGGTGCCTTGGTAATAAGTGTTTAGTATTTGCGAGCGATAGTGATCAGTGTTTAGTATTTGCGAGCGATAGTGATCAGTGTTTAGTATTTGTGAGCGATGGTGATCAGTGTTTAGTATTTGGGTGCGATAGTGATCAGTGTTTAGTATTCGCGAGCGATGGTGATCAGTGTTTAGTATGGTGATCAGTGTCTAGTATTTGCGAGCGATGGTGATCAGTGTTTAGTATTTGCGAGCGATCGTGATCAGTGTTTAGTATTTGCGAGCGATGGTGATCAGTGTTTAGTATTTGGGTGCGATGGTGTTCAGTGTTTAGTATTTGCGAGCGATGGTGTTCAGTGTTTAGTATGGTGATCAGTGTTTAGTATTTGCGAGCGATGGTGATCAGTGTTTAGTATTTGTGGGCGATTGTGATCAGTGTTTAGTATTTGCGAGCAATGGTGATCAGTGTTTAGTATTTGCGAGCGATAGTGATCAGTGTTTAGTATCTGCGAGCAATGCTGATCAGTGTTTAGTATTTGCGAGCGATAGTCATCAGTGTTTAGTATTTACGAGCGATCGTGATTAGTGTTTAGTATTTGGCTGTGATGGTGTTCAGTGTTTAGTATTTGTGAGCGATAGTGATCAGTGTTTAGTATTTGCGAGCGATGGTGATCAGTGTTTAGTATCTGCGAGCGATGGTGATCAGTGTTTAGTATTTGGGAGCGATTGTGATCAGTGTTTAGTATTTGTGAGCAATTGTAATCGGTGCTTAGTATTGATAGTGTGATTAGTATTTGCAAGCAATGGTGATCATTGTTCAGTATTTAAGAGTGATGGTGATCAGTGTTTAGTATTTGCAAACGATGGTAATCGGTGTTTAGTATTTGGGAGCAATTGTGACCAGTGATTAGTATTTGCAAGCTATGGTGGTAAGTGTTTAGTGTTTTGCAAGCAATGGTGATCAGTGTTTAGTATTTGCGAGTGATGGTGATCAGTGTTTAGTATTTGCAGGCAATGGTGATCAGTGTTTAGTATTTGTGAGCGATGGTGATCAGTGTTTAGTATTTGCGAGCGATGGTGATCAGTGTTTAGTATTTGCGAGCGATGGTGATCAGTGTTTAGTATTTGCGAGCGATAGTGATCAGTGTTTAGTATCTGCGAGCGATCATGATCAGTGTTTAGTATTTGCAAGCGATGGTGATCAGTGTTTAGTTTTTGCGAGCGATGGTGATCAGTGTTTAGTTTTTGCGAGCGATGGTGATCAGTGTTTAGTTTTTGCAAGCGATGGTGATCAGTGTTTAGTTTTTGCGAACGATGGTGATCAGTGTTTAGTATTTGCGAGCGATGGTGATCAGTGTTTAGTTTTTGCAAGCGATGGTGATCAGTGTTTAGTATTTGCGAGCGATGGTGATCAGTGTTTAGTTTTTGCGAGCGATGGTGATCAGTGTTTAGTTTTTGCAAGCGATGGTGATCAGTGTTTAGTTTTTGCGAACGATGGTGATCAGTGTTTAGTATTTGCGAGCGATGGTGATCAGTGTTTAGTTTTTGCAAGCGATGGTGATCAGTGTTTAGTATTTGCGAGCGATGGTGATCAGTGTTTAGTTTTTGCGAGCGATGGTGATCAGAGTTTAGTTTTTGCAAGCGATGGTGATCAGTGTTTAGTTTTTGCGAACGATGGTGATCAGTGTTTAGTTTTTGCGAGCGATGGTGATCAGAGTTTAGTTTTTGCAAGCGATGGTGATCAGTGTTTAGTTTTTGCGAACGATGGTGATCAGTGTTTAGTATTTGTGAGCAATTGTAATCGGTGCTTAGTATTGATAGTGTGATTAGTATTTGCAAGCAATGGTGATCATTGTTCAGTATTTAGGAGTGATGGTGATCAGTGTTTAGTATTTGCAAACGATGGTAATCGGTGTTTAGTATTTGGGAGCAATTGTGACCAGTGAAAAGTATTTGCAAGCTATGGTGGTAAGTGTTTAGTGTTTTGCAAGCAATGGTGATCAGTGTTTAGTATTTGCGAGTGATGGTGATCAGTGTTTAGTATTTGCAGGCAATGGTGATCAGTGTTTAGTATTTGCGAGCGATGGTGATCAGTGTTTAGTATTTGCGAGCGATGGTGATCAGTGTTTAGTATTTGCGAGCGATAGTGATCAGTGTTTAGTATCTGCGAGCGATCATGATCAGTGTTTAGTATTTGCAAGCGATGGTGATCAGTGTTTAGTTTTTGCGAGCGATGGTGATCAGTGTTTAGTTTTTGCGAGCGATGGTGATCAGTGTTTAGTTTTTGCAAGCGATGGTGATCAGTGTTTAGTTTTTGCAAACGATGGTGATCAGTGTTTAGTATTTGCGAGCGGTGGTGATCAGTGTTTAGTATTTAGTTGAATCATTGCTTGAATATTCCACTCGTTTTGGCTTGCACAGTATGCTTTCCACTGCTCTCTGCCTCCAAACATTATTTTTCATATTTTTTTGCTGGTCTTGGTGTTGGTATTAGGCATAACAAATAATTATTTCAGTGTTGTGAAAAAATTTGCACACGGTTTGCCTTCCCTGAGCACAAAAAACACTTCAGGCTTTGGATATTTGGATATTCAGGGTTTAGATATTCAGGTAATTAAATTTTTGCACTGGATTTTTTTTGGCAAAGTAAAAAAAAAACAGCTCTTGGTTGCAAACTTAATGAATGTATCATACTGATGATAATTAATACAGTAAATATTTGCTCTCCTGCAGACATTCTAAAAAAATTCAACCCGCATGTTTTCGGCTTTTCGCAAGGACGCAGCACGAGGCCCAACGGCTTTAATATGGCTGTGAGAGGAGCTAAAGCAATGTAACACACACACACACACACACACACACACACACACACACACTGTTGAAACTGGACATACACAGATGCACTCAGACTTCTCGTTTAGTGTTTAATGTGTGTTTTGCAGGGATATCCCGGGTCAGGTCAGGGACCTGGTGGAGGCTTTAAAGAGCAGCACAGTGAGCATCACTTAATTCTTTCCATCCAGAATTTTCACTCAAGCATTTTGCAAATACACAGTATAGCCAAAAGTATTAGGACACCCAACCTTTCCAGCCATACATGGTTCTTCCCCTGAATTGTTTTCCAAAACTTCCCTCAATTTGGAGGAATACAAATGCATGGGATGTCTTTGTCTTTTGCGTATGCGCCAAATGTTATTTAGGAGACCGAACCTGTTTCAGCATGACCTTGTGCACAAAGCAAGCTCCATGAAGATCTGCTTCACATGGTTTAGAGTGGAAGATCTCCTGCTATAGAGCTCTGACCTCAACACTATTAACAGGATGAATGTAAACACTGACTGCACCCCAGTCCTCCTTATGACTGCTAAATCAGTTCCTGACTTTACTAACACCTTTATGGCTGAATAAATGTCCACAATTCTCCGCAAGCACACTAAAATCGAGCGGAACATCATCCTGGAAGAATGGAGTTATCATAACAGCGAATGGAACTAAATGGACTAAATGGACTGGGATGATCAGTTAAACACACCGGTTTTATGGTCAGGTCTCCACTTTTGGCCATGTATCGGAAGTTGCTCATGATTAATGTTAAGTTGCTCAATGATTACATTTAAATCATTTCCTCCATGATTTATTTTCATTTATTTTGTCCCAGAGTGTGGATTTGGACCAGGACTGGAAGCTGGTGACTCTGTTCATTGGTGTTAATGATCTGTGTGAGTACTGCGAAAACCCGGTAAGTGGAAGATGATTTGCTGAAGGATAACCTTCCTCCAAAAAACAAAACAAACATTGAACATCTGAGGGGGAAAATGCAGTGTTGTTTCTCACAGCACTGCTGAATTCTGGATAAATCTTCTATAACAACATCTCTGACTGTAGTGAAGGTTTATACAGTATTAATGCACTGGATTGGATGCATTGTTTCTATTGAAACACCTCATTCACAGGGACACTCCATAGAAACAGATTCCAAAAATGTGTGGTGAAGTTTTCAGTCAAGAAACAACATGATCTCAATTACTGTGATGAGCTAAAACAAAAACTAAAGAAATGGAGAAAGAGAGAGAAAGCTGGGGAGGGGGGGGGGGGCAGAAACCAACAGACAAAGAAAAAGGAGAGATGGAATAAGAAAGAGGCAAAGAGACAGACAAAGAAAGACTACAGTAACTTTAATCATAATTTAATTATTATTTATTTCCCAATTATTTTACAACATTTTATTTTGTGTGTGTGTGTGTGTGTGTGTGTGTGTGTGTGTGTGTGTGTGTGTGTGTGTGTGTGTGTGTGTGTGTGTCCGTCCAGACATCTCTTTTCCCTAAAAAGTATGTAGGACACATCAGGGATGCTCTGGACATCCTGTATGATGAGGTGAGAAAGTAAAAAGGGTGTAATTATAATATGAAATGTAGAAGCAGGTTTACAGTGTGTACTGTACAGTTTACTAACGAGTGTGTGTGTGTGTGTGTGTGTGTGTGTGTGTGTGTGTGTGTGTGTGTGTGTGTGTGTGTGTGTGTGTGTGTGTGTGTGTGTAGGTACCCAGAGTGCTGGTAAATGTTGTAGAAGTCCCACAGATTGAGGAAATGCGCAAGATAAAGTCAGACTCCACAGGATACACCGTCTTACAGCCGTAAATGAATCACATCTCTCAATGTTCATGTTCATATAGTGCTTTTTTTTTCTTTTCCGATTGATGCAAAAGATTTGTGTGTGTGTGTGTGTGTGTGTGTGTGTGTGTGTGTGTGTGTGTGTGTGTGTGTGTGTGTGTGTGTGTGTGTGTGTGTGTGTGTGTGTCAGGACCCTGTGTCCATGTTTCCTGTATCCTGAAGAGAACACAGAGGAGATGATGGAGATGAAGAAGATCAATCAGCAAATACAGGTTATAAAGATTCTGTATATATACCCTACATTTTGCCCTTTATTAAATATGAGAATATAAAAAAAAAAAAGATCTTTATAACCCATCCATTGTTTCAGGACTTTAAACTCTGTATAACAAAATTCTCTTGTCATTATGGTTAGATGGAGACTGAAAAGCTGGTGTCTGGAGGACAATATAAGAGCAGAGAGGACTTTGCTGTAGTTCTGCAGCCTTTCTTCCAACGCACAGTGATTCCAGTGGGAGCGGTGAGTAGAGAAACTTAAATAAATTAATATTTATATTTATATTTCAACAACTATTTTACCAACCTCTTGAGTATATTTCCTCAAGGAACATAACTACAGAAATGAAACATGTATATATTTCAGAGGAGTCAATGTGCAGCTTTTATAGAAGTACAGATTTACTGTCCTCTGAAAATAACTCGGATTTTGTCTAAATAACTGCCAACTAAAGTGAGTGCACCCTCAGTGAACACGTCACAACTGTGTCCAAAGTGTGAATATTGTGTGGAGCACATCGATATCCAGCACTGCTTTACTCCTCCTGGGTGTGGAACTCAGAGCTGCACAGGATGTTGCTGGGATCCTCTTCCTCTCCTCCATAATGACATCACGGAGCTGCTGGATGTTACACACATGGAGCGTCTCCACCTTCTGCTTGAGGCCCACAGGTTCTCAATAGGGTTCAGGTCTGGAGACTTGGCCACTCCATCACCTTCACCTTCAGCTTCCTCAGCAGGGCAGTTTTCATCTTGGCAGTGTGTTTGGGGTCGTTATTATGTTGGGAAACTGAAATTCGGATGGTTTCTGAAGGGAGAGCATCATGTTCTGCTTCAGAATGTCACAGTACATGTTGAAATCCATGTTTCCCTCAATGATCTGCTGCTCCTCAGTACCAGCAGCACTCATGCAGCCCCAGACCATGATGCTACCACCACCATGCTTGACTGTAGGCAAGACACAATTTTCTTGATGCTCCTCACCAGGGCGTCTCCACACATGCTGGACATCATCTGAGCCAAACAAGTTTATTTTAGTCTCATCAGTCTCATGATGGACCCTTGTGAGGTCTGTTCTGAGTGGAACCCGTGTTGGAGAACCTCTGTATGACCCTGAACACTGTACTGTAACTCGGTTTCAGGGTGATACTGATCTTCTTACAGCCTCGGCATCTTAGTGGAGAGAAACAGTAATAATTCTCACATCCTCAGAGACTCTTTACCATGAGGTCCATGTAGAACATCCAGTGGTCAGTGTGAGAGAATCGACTCAAAGCTCCACATTGTAACTGCTCTAATACACGATACAGACATTTATTTGGTTCTGATAAGCAGACAAGAACATGAACATGATGAATAGAACATGTGGATTTACATGTTTACACCACGTACAGCTGTTCTCACTGAGGGTGCACTTACTTTTGTTGCCAGTTATTTAGACAATAATGACTGTATGATGAGTTACTTTAAGAGGACAGTAAATCTGTACTGATATACAGCTGCACATTGACTACTCTAAAATATATCCACGTTTCTTTTCTATAGGATTGTCCCTTGAGAAGATTGAGAGAAGTTGCTGAAATGTGAGGGGTGCACTTACTTTTGTGAGATACTGTATAAATAGATTGCCAGTCAGAGCAAATCTCCTGACGGGGGTAGTGCATATGGTGGGAAAATAAAAATTCTAGTGAAAAGCATGAAGGGAATGATGTACCCTCAGGCCATGGTTTCAGCCGGAGCAGCTTACCTGGTGAAAAGCAAGAAAAATAAATATATTGGTTACTTTTTATTTAAAAAAAATAAATTTAATTACCAACTGATTTCTCCAGACTTTTCAAGGATATTCACCAAAAAAGGCAGTGAACATTAAAATATATCATTATTATTATTTTTTTAGGTTTACTCTCAGTCCCTGACCTTGTACACCAGCACGAGGGTGTGATTCTGAAGTCTAGATATTGGAATCAACTCTTTAAACTTTAAACATTTTCAGCTTGACAGTAAGATAGAAAAGTTAAATTTTAAAAGGTTAACTATAACGATGATATAAAAGTTTACATCAGCTCAACATTAATCTTCCTTTGCATACATTTCCATCAATTCATTCAATAAATTGTTTATATCTACCTTTATCAATAAGGCCCAGTGTTAAAGATTTCAGTAAAAATGTGTCTATAATGACTGATTTACAGTAAATACTACTACACAATTTTTTATTTACTGTTGACCAAGTGAGCAGCCAGTTTGTCATAAACTGCTCAACCTTTCAAAAATACCGTGTGGAAATGCCTGGCATTCTGAGCTATAAGATTTAAATAAAAAGTAAAAAAATATAAAGTTGGGTTAGACAGACATGGTTTTGCCTGGTGTAGATCCTGTGGAGGATCAGAAGCAGCTCAGCATCACCCCTGTATAAGTTCTTTATTGAGCATTAGGAATGTTCATTTTTAATTCCACGTCGAAACATACTTTCTAAAGAACTTAGAAAGTTGGAAGAAAGCATCCTTCATAGTATCAAATATTCTATACTGTATAGTACAATACAATACTATACAATACTGTACAATACTGTACAATACAATACTATACTATACAATACTATACAATACTGTACAATACAATACTGTGCTATACTATACTATACTATACTATACAATACTGTACAATACTGTACAATACTGTACAATACAATACTGTGCTATACTATACTATACAATACTGTACAATACTGTACAATACTATACAATACTGTACAATACTGTACAATACAATACTGTACAATACAATACTGTGCTATACTATACTATACAATACTGTACAATACTGTACAATACTATACAATACTGTACAATACTGTACAATACAATACTATACTATACAATACTATACAATACTGTACAATACAATACTGTGCTATACTATACTATACTATACTATACAATACTGTACAATACTGTACAATACTGTACAATACAATACTGTGCTATACTATACTATACAATACTGTACAATACTGTACAATACTATACAATACTGTACAATACTGTACAATACAATACTGTGCTATACTATACTATACAATACTGTACAATACTGTACAATACTGTACAATACTGTACAATACAATACTGTGCTATACTATACTATACAATACTGTACAATACTGTACAATACTATACAATACTGTACAATACTGTACAATACAATACTGTACAATACAATACTGTGCTATACTATACTATACAATACTGTACAATACTCTACAATACTATACAATACTGTACAATACTGTACAATACAATACTATACTATACAATACTATACAATACTGTACAATACAATACTGTGCTATACTATACTATACTATACTATACAATACTGTACAATACTGTACAATACTGTACAATACAATACTGTGCTATACTATACTATACAATACTGTACAATACTGTACAATACTATACAATACTGTACAATACTGTACAATACAATACTGTACTATACAATACTGTACAATACTGTACAATACAATACTGTGCTATACTATACTATACAATACTGTACAATACTATACAATACTGTACAATACTGTACAATACAATACTGTACTATACAATACTATACAATACTGTACAATACTATACAGTACTGTACAATACTATACAATATTATACAATACTCTACAATACTATACAATACTGTACAATATAATACTGTACTATACTATACTATACAATACTATACAATACTGTACAATACTATACAATATTATACAATACTCTACAATACTGTACAATACTATACAATACTATACAATACTGTACAATATAATACTGTACTATACTATACTATACAATACTATACAATACTGTACAATACTATACAATATTATACAATACTCTACAATACTGTACAATACAATACTGTGCTATACTATACTATACAATACTGTACAATACTGTACAATACTATACAATACTGTACAATACTGTACAATACAATACTATACTATACAATACTATACAATACTGTACAATACAATACTGTGCTATACTATACTATACTATACTATACAATACTGTACAATACTGTACAATACTGTACAATACAATACTGTGCTATACTATACTATACAATACTGTACAATACTGTACAATACTATACAATACTGTACAATACTGTACAATACAATACTGTGCTATACTATACTATACAATACTGTACAATACTGTACAATACTGTACAATACTGTACAATACAATACTGTGCTATACTATACTATACAATACTGTACAATACTGTACAATACTATACAATACTGTACAATACTGTACAATACAATACTGTACAATACAATACTGTGCTATACTATACTATACAATACTGTACAATACTCTACAATACTATACAATACTGTACAATACTGTACAATACAATACTATACTATACAATACTATACAATACTGTACAATACAATACTGTGCTATACTATACTATACTATACTATACAATACTGTACAATACTGTACAATACTGTACAATACAATACTGTGCTATACTATACTATACAATACTGTACAATACTGTACAATACTATACAATACTGTACAATACTGTACAATACAATACTGTACTATACAATACTGTACAATACTGTACAATACAATACTGTGCTATACTATACTATACAATACTGTACAATACTATACAATACTGTACAATACTGTACAATACAATACTGTACTATACAATACTATACAATACTGTACAATACTATACAGTACTGTACAATACTATACAATATTATACAATACTCTACAATACTATACAATACTGTACAATATAATACTGTACTATACTATACTATACAATACTATACAATACTGTACAATACTATACAATATTATACAATACTCTACAATACTGTACAATACTATACAATACTATACAATACTGTACAATATAATACTGTACTATACTATACTATACAATACTATACAATACTGTACAATACTATACAATATTATACAATACTCTACAATACTGTACAATACTATACAATACTGTACAATACAATACTGTACAATACTATACAATACTGTACAATACAATACTGTACTATACTATACTATACTATACAACACTGTACAACACTGTACAATACTGTACAATACTGTACTATACAATACTATACAATATTTTACAATACTGTACAATACTATACAATACTATACAATACTGTACAATACTGTACAATATTATACAATAATCTACAATACTATACAATACTGTACATTATTTTACTGTACTATACTATACAATACTGTACAATACAATACTATACAATACTGTACAATACTGTACTATACAATACTATACAATATTGTACAATACTGTACAATATTATACAATACTCTACAATACTATACAATACTGTACATTATTTTACTGTACTATACTATACAATACTGTACAATACTATACAATACTGTACAATACAATACTATACAACACTGTACAATACTGTACAATACTGTACAATACTGTACTATACAATACTATACAATATTTTACAATACTGTACAATACTATACAATACTGTACAATACTGTACAATACTGTACAATACAATACTGTACAATACTATACAATACTGTACAATATTATACAATACTCTACAATACTATACAATACTATACAATACTGTACATAACTATACTATACAATACTGTACAATACTGTACAATACAATACAATACTGTACAATACTGTACAATACAATACAATACTGTACAATACTGTACAATACTGTACAATACAATACTGTACTGTACTATACTATACAATACTGTACAATACTGTACAATACTATACAATACTGTACAATACTATACAATACTATACAATACAATACTGTACTATACAATACTGTACAATACAATACTGTACTATACTATACAATACTGTACAAAACTGTGCAATACTATACAATACTGTACAATACAATACTGTACTATACTATACTGTACAATACGATACAATACTGTACAATACTATACAATACTGTACAATACAATACTGTACTATACTATACAATACTGTACAATACTATACAATATTATACAATACTTTACAATACTATACAATACTGTACAATACTATACAATACAATACAATACTGTACAATACTATACAATACTGTACAATACAATACTGTACTATACTATACAATACTATACAATACTGTACAATACTATACAATACAAATACTGTACTATACTATACAATACTGTACAATACAATACTGTACTATACTATACAATACTATACAATACTGTACAATACTATACAATACTGTACTATACTATACTATACAATACTGTACAATACTATACAATATTATACAATACTCTACAATACTATACAATACTGTACAATACTATACAATACTGTACTATACTATACTATACAATACTATACAATACTGTAAAATACTGTACAATACTATACAATACTGTACTATAGTATACTATACAATACTATACAATACTGTACTATAGTATACTATACAATACTATACAATACTGTAAAATACTGTACAATACAATACAATACTGTACTATACTATACAATACTATACAATACTGTACTATAGTATACTATACAATACTATACAATACTGTAAAATACTGTACAATACAATACAATACTGTACTATACTATACAATACTATACAATACTGTAAAATACTATACAAAACAATACTGTACTATACTTTACTATACAATACTATACAGTACTGTACAATAATATACTATACAATACTATACAATTCTATACAATACTGTACAATTAAATACAATACTGTACAATACTATACAATGCTGTATGATTCTATACAATACTATACTATGCTATACTGTGCAATACAATACTATACTATACTATACTGTACAATTCTATACAATACTATACTATACTATACTATACTATACTATACTATACTATACTATACCTATTCTGTTCTATACTATAACTCACTTTAAAAATGCTATAAGAAGCCGATCACACCGAGAACCCGTACTCTAACTATTACAGTTAACTCGCATACTCTAATTATTAACACACACATAAACACACAAACTGTGTATTTCATGCAGGACCAGAAACCAGACCTAAGCTTCTTCTCATTTGACTGTTTCCACTTCACTGAGCGTGGACATGCTGAGATGGCCATCGCACTGTGGAACAATATGGTGAACACACACACACACACACACACACACATTTACACAAACATGCACACATTTTTCTGACAGTGTGAACATGCTGAGATGGCCTTTACTCAGTGGACCAATATGCTGAGTGCACACACACACACACACTCACATAGACAAATACACACCAAACAAACAGACCCACACACCTCTAAAAACCTGATCATGCTGAGATGGCCTTTACTCCATGAAACAAATGTTTAGCTTATGAACACATAAATACACTTCAGGCCAGACATGAATTAATGACTAGTCGTCTACTGTGAAACTTTCAGTGTCTTCAGTACTGTTAGTTTACTTACATTATTAGGGATTACAGTCTGCTCTTTAGGACTTTTTTTAGGAAACTTCTCTGTTTTTCATGTTAAGAAACTTCTGACAGGACAATTACACACTGGGGTTATATTACCCATCAGCCCCTGCATTTCACATGAGATTCTGATATATCCGATATTTTCAGCTCTTTGTTCAGCACTTGTTCTTTGTACCTCAGGTTTGTGTGTGTTTATATGCTTCTGCACCGAAACACAATAACACATCTCAGACACAAGACATTGCTACAGAAATGTCCAACCATTTAATTCCATGTGTTCACAAGGCCAGAATCTGTCAATCACCTCATTAACCACGCCCCCTTTAAGCACCAAATATCCTCCTCAAAACACATTTCCCATAAGGTTTAATATTATGGGAGATATCAAGTTCAACTGAGCAGGACACTTCTGCTACAATTCACATATACAGAAGGATACAGGGGCAGATAATCACACCAGGCAGATAATCTCACTGAGTAAACAGAAAAATGGTCAGGAGCCTTGCTCAAGGGCCCAAGAGTGTAACTTGGCGATACTGGGGTTTGAATCCTCGACATTCGGATCAGTAACCCAGAGCCTTAACCACTAAAAGACCACTCTACCCCCACCCTGTTGTTTTGTTTTACAACAGCTACTCAAATATACAGTCATAACCTTATTGTTGGTGTTGTTATTTCTGCTGACTGCACCTTTATTATGATCTTTATGTCCATTCTCTTCTGTGCCAGTTGGAACCAGTGGGCAGCAAACAGACATACAACAATTTCACACATGACCGCAGCAAAATACGCTGTCCCTCGGAGGTACGCACACACACACACACACACACACACATGGACATGGACATAAACGCACACAAAGACATAAAAATCAGTAGGCAAAAAGACACATTATAGATTTAAAGAGCATTTTCAAATAAGAAGTTTATTAAATGCCATAAAGGATGTATGCTATCGTCCCCTCTCTCTCTCTCTCTCTCTCTCTCTCTCTCTCTCTCTCTCTCTCAGGAAAATCCCTACATTTTCACCCAAGTAAACAGTTTTAACCCTGAGCCTGTGGATCCTACACTGCCTCTTCCAACTCCAATCCAGCAAAACAGCTCACTGAAGGTGTGGATATTTTTATTGTCTGGCCTGCTTGGAGGTCTGGTGGGCGGAGTCATCGCCTGTCTCGGTGTGTCCTGCACCAATCTCTGTAAGAGAGATTACAGAGACAAAGTCAGAGCTGTGAAGATAAGCTTTACAGGTTACAAGAATGACGTTTAATATACACAATTGGAGTTCATTAGAAATACAATCCGACAAAAATAACAAATACACATGTGGGTTAAAACTACTGTAATGAAAACATGATTTGTTGTTGATTAAAGCGAGCTGCCGAAGTTCTCTTTGTGTGTTTAATTATTACCATCCACATTCTCAAACCAGAGAAGTTATTCTCATTTATCTCATTTATTCTCTGCTTTATCTTCTTTTGGCTGCTCCCATTAGGGGGCGCCACAGCTCGTCCGTCAGCCTGTCCATCACCAGGAAACAGGAAAGGGCTCAGAGCCGATCCTTGATGCAGTCCAACCTCCACCTTGAACCAGTCTGTCATTCCTACTGCAAACTTCACTGCTGTCACACTGTCCTTATACATGTCCTGCACCACCCTCACATACTTATCTGACACATCAGACTTTCTCATACAATACCCCAACTCCTCTCTTCACCCTGTTGTATGCTTTTTCTAAATTCTCAAAGTAAATAAGGCGTCTGTGGTGCTCTTCCTCTGCATGAAACCATACTGTTGCTAACAGATGGTCACCTCTTCTCTCAGCCTGGCTTCCACTACTCTTTCCCATAACTTCATGGTGTGACTGATCAACTTAATTCCCCTGTAGTTACTGCAGGTCTGCACATCTCCCTTATTCTTAAAGATCAGTACCAGGTTTAACAACCTTGTTAAAAACTCCACTGCATCTCTCCTAAACATCTCCACACTTCTACTGGTATGTCATCTGGTCCAACCGATTTTCCCCTCTTCATCCTCTTATTCGCTGCTCTCACTTCCTCTTTACTAATCCTATCCACTTCCTGCTTTACCACCTCCATCATCATCCAACCTTCTCTCTCTCTCATTTTCCACATTAATCAGCTGCTCAAAATACTCCATCCATCTTCTCAACACACTCTCCTCACTAGTCAACACATTTCCCTCTCCATCCTTTATTGCTCTAACTTGCAGCACATCCTTCCCAGCTCGGTTCCTCTGCCTGGCCAATCGCTACAAATCCTTTTCTCCTTCCTTAAGGTCCAACTTCTCCTACAGCTCCTCATATGCCTTTTCCTTGGCTTTCACCACATCCCTCTTTACCTGCTGCTGCATCTCCTTGTTCTCCTGCCTACTTTTCTCATCCCAATTCTGTTTCTTCAACCTCTTTCTCCTTCTGCTCTCCTGCACTTCCTCATTCCACCACCATGTCTCTTTATCTTCCTTTCTATTTCCAGATGTTACACCAAGTACCTTTCTAGCTGCCTCCCTCATCACTCCTGCAGTAGTTCCCCAATCATCCAGCACCTCCTCACCACCACCGAGCTCCTGTCTGAGCTCTTCCCTGAACCTCACACTACACTCTTCCTCCTTCAGTTTCCACCATCTTATTCTTCTTTCAGGCCTCACTCTCCTTCTCTTCTTCTTCATCTCCAAATCCATCCTACAGACCACCATCCGATGCTGTCTATTTACAAAATTATAATTAGTGCAAATGCAATAATAAAATTGTAAAATGTACAGTATAAATGGTGCAGTGTGTAATGTAAACACTGCAGTCATGCATGTGGTAAACTAAGTCCATCCCGTTATTCACGTTTGTAAAAAGAGTATGTGTGCATTTTGTTTGCCAAAATCCCAGAACCACACGGTGGGACCTGGTGAATGACCTGCAGAGAGCTGGGACCAAAGTAACAAAGGCTACCATCAGTAACACACTACGCCACCAGGGACTTAAATCCTGCAGTGCCAGACGTGTCCCCTTGCTTAAGCCAGTACATGTCCGGGCCCGTCTGAAGTTTGAATGAGCATTTGGATGATCCAGAAGAGGATTGGGAGAATGTCATATGGTCAGATGAAACCAAAATATTGGTAAATCTTGGTAAAAACTCAAATTGTCGTGTCTGAAGGAGAAAGAATGCTGAGTTGCATCCAAAGAACACCATACCTACTGTGAAGCATGGGGGTGGAAACATCATGCTTTGGGGCTTAAGGATGACTGAACCGGGTAAAGGAAAGAATGAATGGGGCCATGTATCGTGAGATTTTGAGTGAAAACCTCCTTCCATCAGCAAGGGCATTGAAGATGAAACATGACAATGATCCCAAACACACCGCCCGGGCAAACCAAGGAGTGGCTTCGTAAGAAGCATTTTAAGGTCCTGGAGTGACCTAGTCTCTAGATCTCAACCCCATAAAAAATGTTTGGAGGGAGTTGAAAATCCGTGTTGCCCAGCGACAGCCCCAAAACATCATTGCTCTAGAGGAGATCTGCATGGAGTAATGGGCCAAACTACCAGCAACAGTGTGTAAAAATGTTTGATCTCTGTCATTGCCATCCATTGCAGATGATCCAAAACTCAGCTGCACGACTTGTGTTCAATCTGCCCAAGTTCTCCCACACCACCCCACTGCTGCGCTCCCTTCACTGGCTTCCAGTAGCTGCACGTATCAGATTCAAAACACTAAAGCTTGCCTACAAGGCCAAAAATGGAGCAGCACCATCTTACCTCAGAGACCTCATCACATCTCGCACTGCACCACGCTGTCTGAGATCCTCCAGCACTGCTCGACTGGTACCACCTTCTCTCAGAATGAGAGGTAAGTACACTTCAAGGCTCTTCTCCGTTCTGGCACTGAGGTGGTGGAATGAACTTCCCCTAGATGTCCGTACAGCGGAGTCCCTGACTATCCTCAAGCGACGACAGAATACCTACCTCTTCCTGAAACACTTAAATTAGCACTTTCCAAGTTTGTTTTGTAGAAATCAATAGTTATATTTATATTAAGTTTGTAATCTTGCGTACCAGTGTAGATTGTAGACCAATGTGATTTTATGGATTTCTTTTTCTCATTCTGTCTCTCATAGTTAAAGTGTACCTGTGATGAAAATTACAGGCCTCTCTCATCTTTTTAAATTGGAGAAATTGCACAATTGGTGGCTGATTAAATACTTTTTTACCCCACTGTACATCAGGCTTGTGAACGATTATTTTAATTTATTTCTTGTTAAGTTTTATTTAGTAAATAATTTAAGTATTATTTTTTTACTCTGTATTGTCATTCTTTTATTTTTATTTTTATTTTTAGCTGAAATCGTGTACTACAGTAAGTAAATAAGAAATCAATACAGTAGTTACACTTTCAAACAAATGGCAAATAGTTCATATTTCAAAGTGTAACATGGTGTTATAGCACAGGTTAACATGGTGTTATAGCACAGTGTAACATGGTGTTATAGCACAGTGTAACATGGTGTTATAGCACAGGTTAACATGGTGTTATAGCACAGTGTAACATGGTGTTATTGCACAGTGTAACATGGTGTTATAGCACAGGTTAACATGGTGTTATTGCACAGTGTAACATGGTGTTATAGCACAGTGTAACATGGTGTTATAGCACAGTTTAACATGGTGTTATAGCACAGTGTAACATGGTGTTATAGCACAGGTTAACATGGTGTTATAGCACAGTGTAACATGGTGTTATAGCACAGTGTAACATGGTGTTATAGCACAGGTTAACATGGTGTTATTGCACAGTGTAACATGGTGTTATAGCACAGTGTAACATGGTGTTATAGCACAGTGTAACATGGTGTTATAGCACAGTGTAACATGGTGTTACAGCACAGTGTAACATGGTGTTATAGCACAGGTTTAACATGGTGTTATAGCACAGTGAAACATGGTGTTACTGCACAGTGTAACATGGTGTTATAGCACAGTTTAACATGGTGTTATTGCACAGTGTAACATGGTGTTATTGCACAGTGTAACATGGTGTTATAGCACAGTGTAACATGGTGTTACAGCACAGTGTAACATGGTGTTATAGCACAGGTTTACCATGGTGTTATAGCACAGTGTAACATGGTGTTATTGCACAGTGTAACATGGTGTTATAGCACAGTGTAACATGGTGTTATTGCACAGTGTAACATGGTGTTATAGCACAGTTTAACATGGTGTTATTGCACAGTGTAACATGGTGTTATTGCACAGTGTAACATGGTGTTATAGCACAGTGTAACATGGTGTTATTGCACAGTGTAACATGGTGTTATAGCACAGTGTAACATGGTGTTATTGCACAGGTTAACATGGTGTTATAGCACAGTGTAACATGGTGTTATAGCACAGTGTAACATGGTGTTATAGCACAGTGTAACATGGTGTTATAGCACAGTGTAACATGGTGTTATAGCACAGTGTAACATGGTGTTATAGCACAGTGTAACATGGTGTTATTGCACAGTGTAACATGGTGTTATAGCACAGTGTAACATGGTGTTATAGCACAGTGTAACATGGTGTTATAGCACAGTGTAACATGGTGTTATTGCACAGTGTAACATGGTGTTATAGCACAGTGTAACATGGTGTTATAGCACAGTGTAACATGGTGTTATAGCACAGTGTAACATGGTGTTATAGCACAGTGTAACATGGTGTTATAGCACAGTGTAACATGGTGTTATAGCACAGTGTAACATGGTGTTACAGCACAGTGTAACATGGTGTTATAGCACAGTGTAACATGGTGTTATTGCACAGTGTAACATGGTGTTATAGCACAGTGTAACATGGTGTTATAGCACAGTGTAACATGGTGTTATTGCACAGTGTAACATGATGTTATAGCACAGTGTAACATGGTGTTATAGCACAGTGTAACATGGTGTTATAGCACAGTGTAACATGGTGTTATTGCACTGTTTAACATAGTGTTATAGCACAGTGTAACATGGTGTTATAGCACAGTGTAACATGGTGGTATATCACAGTGTAACATGGTGTTATAGCACAGTGTAACATGGTTTTATAGCACAGTGTAACATGGTGTTATAGCACAGGTTAACATGGTGTTATAGCACAGTGTAACATGGTGTTATTGCACAGTGTAACATGGTGTTATAGCACAGTGTAACATGGTGTTATATCACAGTTTAACATGGTGTTATAGCACAGTGTAACATGGTGTTATTGCACAGTGTAACATGGTGTTATAACACAGTGTAACACGGTGTTATAGCACAGTGTAACACGGTGTTATTGCACTGTTTACATGGTGTTATAGCACAGTGTAACATGGTGTTATTGCACAGTGTAACATGGTGTTATAGCACAGTGTAACATGGTGTTATAGCACAGTGTAACATGGTGTTATAGCACAGTGTAACATGGTGTTATTGCACTGTTTAACATGGTGTTATAGCACAGTGTAACATGGTGTTATATCACAGTGTAACATGGTGTTATAGCACAGTGTAACATGGTTTTATAGCACAGTGTAACATGGTGTTATAGCACAGGTTAACATGGTGTTATAGCACAGTGTAACATGGTGTTATTGCACAGTGTAACATGGTGTTATAGCACAGTGTAACATGGTGTTATAGCACAGTGTAACATGGTGTTATTGCACAGTGTAACATGGTGTTATAGCACAGTGTAACATGGTGTTATAGCACAGGTTAACATGGTGTTATAGCACAGTGTAACATGGTGTTATAGCACAGTGTAACATGGTGTTATAGCACAGTGTAACATGGTGTTATAGCACAGTGTAACATGGTGTTATAGCACAGTGTAACATGGTGTTACAGCACAGTGTAACATGGTGTTATAGCACAGTGTAACATGGTGTTATTGCAAAGTGTAACATGGTGTTATAGCACAGTGTAACATGGTGTTATAGCACAGTGTAACATGGTGTTATTGCACAGTGTAACATGATGTTATAGCACAGTGTAACATGGTGTTATAGCACAGTGTAACATGGTGTTACAGCACAGTGTAACATGGTGTTATAGCACAGTGTAACATGGTGTTATAGCACAGTGTAACATGGTGTTATTGCACAGTGTAACATGGTGTTATAGCACAGTGTAACATGGTGTTATAGCACAGTGTAACATAGTGTTATAGCACAGTGTAACATGGTGTTATTGCACAGTGTAACATGGTGTTATAGCACAGTGTAACATGGTGTTATAGCACAGTGTAACATGGTGTTATTGCACTGTTTAACATAGTGTTATAGCACAGTGTAACATGGTGTTATAGCACAGTGTAACATGGTGGTATATCACAGTGTAACATGGTGTTATAGCACAGTGTAACATGGTTTTATAGCACAGTGTAACATGGTGTTATAGCACAGGTTAACATAGTGTTATAGCACAGTGTAACATGGTGTTATTGCACAGTGTAACATGGTGTTATAGCACAGTGTAACATGGTGTTATAGCACAGTGTAACATGGTGTTATAGCACAGTGTAACATGGTGTTACAGCACAGTGTAACATGGTGTTATAGCACAGTGTAACATGGTGTTATCGCACAGTGTAACATGGTGTTATTGCACAGTGTAACATGGTGTTATAGCACAGTGTAACATGGTATTATTGCACAGTGTAACATGGTGTTATAGCACAAAACTTTAAGTTATTGCAATTGCACAGTTTAAATTAACAGTAATTGCAGTGTTTATTTTGGTGACTGGTTCACTGGGAGCAGCTCTGATTGTAAAGTCTAATAGCAGCAGGGAGAAAAGTCTGTATTGCTCTCTCAGACACTTAGAATGTAACAGTCTAACACTGAAGGAGCTGTTCAGAGATGAAACTGTTTCATTCAGGGGGTGAGAGATGTTCTGCAGTAATGATGATAGTTTAGCTACCTTCCTCCTTCACCTACCTCCTGTACAGTGTCCCGGGGAATCCCGAGGACTGAGCTGGATTTCCTGATCAGCTTGTCTATCTCTTCCTGTCTGCAGTAGAGATCCTGCTGCACCAGCAGACCACTTCATAGAAGATGGCTCAGTCCACCACAGAATCAAAAATGTCTTCTGTAGCGCTCCCTGCACTCCAAAAGGCCTTAGTCTCCTCAGCAGAAAGAGTCTCCTCTGTCCTTTATTATTCATTGCTTCAGTATTATCTTCGAAGTCCAGTTTGCTTTTCAGATGAACACTCAAGTATTTATAAGAGTCCACTCTCTTAAAGTCCCTGAATGTTCACTGCTGATAGTAAAGTTTGTTTGTGCCTGCAGAAATCCACCACCAGTTCTTTGGTATTCCGAATGCTCCCTTTACCTGGAGGCAGCTCCGTTGGCACCAGTCCACAAAGTTCTGGATCAGGCCTCTTTACTTTCTGTAATCATCATCTATGATCAGACCAACAATGGCAGAGTCATCAGAGAACTTCTGCAGGTGACAGGTTGCTGAGCTGAACATGAAGTCTGGTGAAGAAGAACGGAGAAAGGACTGTTACAGACAACCATGTCAGACTCACATTTATGAGTCTTCACATTCTGTGGTCGGTTTGTGAGGTTATGCAATATCCAGGTAGATAGTTGATGGTCCGCTCTCATGTACATCAGATTATCCCTCAGAAGTGCAGGTTGGGTGACGTTTGAAACAACAGAGAAGTCAAAAAACATCACTCTTACTGTGCTCCCAGTCTTTTACAGGTGTGCAAAAGCCATATTAAGGACTCCAGTGCCAGGCTGGTAGGCAAACTGAAGTGGTGTATGCAACACTGACAAACACACACACACACACACACACACACACACACACACACACGTATATACATTTACTTTCCTTTTTTCAATTAAAACTACTTTAACTATTTGTTTTTTTAACGCTATTGTTTTTATTATATTGTTATTATAGTTATATCATAGTATATTATATATTATTAGTGTATTGTTATTTCTGGTTTTATGTGTCTGTATGTTCTGTGCTCTGGCAATACGACTGTCCATATTTATCATCCAGTAAAGCAGCATTGAAACCTTTAAAAGATAAACGCTGCACATTTGGCGCCCTCTAGTGGTCAGCGACTGAATCCTGCGAGAAAATCCTGCACTATGACCGCCATCTAGCGGTCAGTGAGAAAATAAGAGATCAATCTTGCACTACAAGCGCCCACTAGCGGTCAGTAACGCATTGCAGCGCTGAAGTTCACTTGAGAAGATGGCGGAGGGTGAACTAAACGTCGACAGCCTCATCTCCCGACTGTTGGAAGGTAAATGCTCGTGCTGCTGACTGATTCGGGTTTTTCTTGGCTCTTAATTCATTTTATTAACTATATTTGTCTGTTTTTTTGCAGAATAGCAGCGTTTTAGTTCGCGTGAACGCGCGTCGTGCTGGCGGCTAGTCAGTTCCGCTAGCTTGCGTAGCCGGCTAATGTTTACAAACAGAAACGTTCGTTAGCTTAGCAACCGCGCTCTGAAATTCAGACTAAAGTCGTATTTTATTTTAAAACCGGTTGATGAAAATCGATAAGATATTGTAATTGTCACGAATGGATCATTTTTGTTAATATAATTGACCAGGTGACGGCGGGAGGGGGGTTGGATGCGCCCTTCGGTACGCGGTGGGTTTTTTTTCTTGTCATTAATTCTTTTTTTTAAAGCTTTAAATGTATTTGATTGGTTTTGTTGGGTGTTTTTGTATGAAGCTCGGGTTCGTTTGTGCACGTTATGATGCGATGAGTCATGATATCTATCTGTAAGAGTGAAGGTCTGATACTTGGTAACTCGACGCAACACGAAATCGGAGCGCAGGTGAACGCAGCACGGGGGCAGAGCAAACCAGCCAGGTTTCATCATTTACTGACGTGTGTGTGTGTGAGTGTGTGTGTGTGAGAGAGAGAGAGAGAGAGAGAGAGAGAGAGAGAGAGAGAGAGAGAGAGAGAGAGAGAGAGAGAAGTTTCTCCTCTCTGACACTGGAGACTGTAAATAAATAATCTCAGGAGAAACTGTGGGTCTTGTGTACAGTGTAAATGGTGTTACTATAGAAATGCTGATGTGTAGAAGGAGCGCGTGCGCGTAAACACGTGTTACAGGAAACGAATCAACGACTTCCGGCCAATCAGAATCCAGAATGTTCTCGTGCATGACACTGATGATCAACTTCTATAGTAGTGATGATGATGATGGGGCTGTGTTCTTTCTTTTTTAATTTCCTTCTCTCTCTCTCTCTCTCTCTCTCTCTCTCTCTCTCTCTCTCCCCTCCACAGTGAGAGGATGTCGTCCTGGGAAGATTGTCCAGATGACGGAGGCTGAAGTTCGAGGTCTGTGCATTAAATCCAGAGAGATCTTCCTCAGTCAACCCATCCTGCTGGAGCTCGAGGCTCCTCTCAAAATCTGTGGTACGCCTGCCAACTTAAACACCTCCTCATCCTCTCTCTCTCTCTCTCTCTCTCTCTCTCTCTCTCTCTCTCTCTCTCTCTCTCTCTCATCCACCTCCCCATCCTCTCTCTCTCTCTCTCTCTCTCTCTCATCCACCTCCTCATCCTCTCTCTCTCTCTCTCTCTCTCTCTCTCTCTCTCCCACCTCCTCATCCTCTCTCTCTCTCTCTCATCCACCTCCCCATCCTCTCTCTCTCTCTCTCTCATCCACCTCCTCATCCTCTCTCTCTCTCTCTCTCTCTCTCTCTCTCTCTCTCTCTCTCTCTCATCCACCTCCCCATCCTCTCTCTCTCTCTCTCTCTCTCTCATCCACCTCCTCATCCTCTCTCTCTCTCTCTCTCTTCTCTCTCTCTCTCTCTCTCTCTCTCTCTCTCTCTCTCTCTCTCTCTCTCTCTCATCCACCTCCTCATCCTCTCTCTCTCATCCTCCCTCTCTCTCTCTCTCTCTCTCTCTCTCCCACCTCCCCATCATCTTTTTCTCTCTCTCATCCACCTCCTCATCCTCTCTCTCTCATCCTCTCTCTCTCTCTCTCTCTCTCTCTCTCATCCTCTCTCTCTCTCTCTCTCTCTCATCCTCTCTCTCTCTCTCTCTCTCTCTCTCTCTCTCTCTCTCTCTCCCACCTCCCCATCCTCTCTCTCTCTCTCTCTCTCTCTCTCTCTCTCTCTCTCCCACCTCCCCATCCTCTCTCTCTCTCTCTTTCTTTCTCTCTCTCTCTCTCTCATCCACCTCCTCATCCTCTCTCTCTCATCCACCTCCTCATCCCCTCTCTCTCTTCCTCTCTTTCTCTCTCACCATCTGTCAGGGTCATGCAGGGCAGGAAAAATGTGCACAATTTAGTTAAGATTAAGAAATTGTGGTGTTCGATGTTGTGGTGGTGATGTATTTGGAGTGCTTTTGGTGGGGTGGTGGGGTGGTGTTTGATGGCGTGGAGGTGTTGTGTGGTGTGCTGTTTGATGGTGATGGTGTGGAGGTGTTTGATGGTGTGGAGGTGGTATTTGATGGTATGGTGTTGTTTTGGTGTGGTGTGGTGTTTAATATTGAGGTGGTGGTATTTAATGGTGGTGGTGGAGGTGTGGTAGTGTGGTGTTTTATGATGAGATGGTGGTGGTGTTTGATGGTGTGCTGGTGGAGGTGTGGTGATTGATGGTGTGCTGGTGTTTGATGGTGTGCTGGTGGACGTGTGGTGGTGTTTGATGGTGTGGTGGTGGACGTGTGGTGTTTGATGGTGTGGTGGTGTTTGATGGTGTGGTGGTGGTGTGCTGGTGTTTGATGGTGTGCTGGTGTTTGATGGTGTGCTGGTGTTTGATGGTGTGCTGGTGTTTGATGGTGTGCTGGTGGACGTGTGGTGGTGGTGTGCTGGTGGACATGTGGTGTTTGATGGTGTGCTGGTGTTTGATGGTGTGGTGGTGGACGTGTGGTGTTTGATGGTGTGGTGTTTGATGGTGTGGTGTTTGATGGTGTGGTGTTTGATGGTGTGGTGTTTGGTGGTGTGGTGTTTGGTGGTGTGGTGGTGGACGTGTGGTGTTTGATGGGGTGGTGTTTGATGGTGTGCTGGTGGTGTTTGATGGTGTGCTGGTGGTGTTTGATGGTGTGGTGTTTGATGGTGTGGTGGTGTTTGGTGCTCTGATTGAAAAAGAACACTTGAGAGGGAAAAGGTGAAGGTACATCTATTAAAGTCAGACGTTTATCATGAACTTTACATCAGAAAATAATCATGTGACTGGATGGAGGGATAAATGGAAGAATCAAAGAGAAGGGGATGGAATGAAAGAGGAAAAGACGAGGGGAAAGAAGGGGATGGAATGAAAGAGGAAAAGACGAGGGGAAGGAAGAGGATGGGGGGAAGAGGAACAAATGAAAATATTTAGGCAGGAAAAAGGTTAAAGTTGGTGTAAAAGAAAGACAGCAAGGATGAAGGGATAAAAGAAAATGAAGTGAAAAACAAGGTGAGAGAGACTGAGAGTGAATTGGTGTATAAGTGTATTCAGTTTTTTTGTTATATTTTCTTTCTTTCGTCCCTCAATTTTTTACTGGTCTTTTGACTCTGTCCTTCTTTCGCCTTCATGTTCTCTTTGGATTTCTTTCATTTTATTTACTTTCATTACACGTGGACACACACACACACACACACACACACACACAGACACACACACACAGACACAGAGAGAGAGAGAGAGAGAGAGAGAGAGAGATCAGACTTGCACTCCTCCTGGTCAGCATACAGAAATAGTTTATCTTCCCACTTGTAAGTGTTTCATCAGTGGGCTACTTGAAAAGCACACACTTGTGTATACACACACTCACACACACTCTTTCTTTCTCTCCTACACAAACTCGTACATAAGTAATACACATACTCAAAGAACTGCAATCCCACACAGAGGTCCTGCTTATTTACAGAATACTGATACACACACACACACATTTACACAACCAATATTATTACACACTAACTCATTTTCTGTAGTGTGTGTGTGTGTGTGTGTGTGTGTGTGTGTGTGTGTGTGTGTGTGTGTGTGTGTGTGTGTGTGTAAGTGGAGCAAGTTATAAATGTGAGTCTAATGAGGACAGGAGACTTGGAAGAAGCCTTGCCTGTGTTAATATCCTCCTAGACGCGCGCACACACACACACACACACACACACACACACACACAGTGACACTTGGTCTTTGTTTGTCAGTGATGAAGGAGTTGGATGTGATTTTGTGCTGTATGGTGTGTGAGCAGGACATCATTAGCCTGGATTTTCTCTGGCTGGATGATCATGCTGAGGGTTCAAGATCTGACTCCAGATGACTTTCACACATGCCTTTATTAGGCTTCAATACTCTTCATCTCACTGCGGAATCCTGATAATACACCAGACATGAGGTGTTCAGAAAAGCTCCATGGAAGCTTCATGGCGAGTTTACAGACCTGCTCCAGTCACGGAGTCTGTGCTCTGGACTGAGCGTATCAGAATTCCTAAACAATTCTATACATGCACCTTTTGGAAGAAAGAATGTACGGCATGTCATCATGAAGGAACACCTGCAGGAAGATCACTCGCATCGTCTTGTGCTGCAAACACTTATGGAGCTCCATTTCCATGAAAGTCTGTGTTTTTATTATTTTCAGTAATCTGATTAAACTCATCTGATTTTATGAACAAAGGAAGACTAAGTAACGTGACTTGTTCACATGATTTGATGGAATCAAACCCGAGATGGTTTTAGGAGGACCGGGTTCAGAGACGTTCGACAAACTTATTGAATGTGATCTAACATTTGACTCTGCTGTAGTTCAGTGATTAAAGCTTTACACTTCTGGTTGTGCTGCTCAAGTCTCCCATCTCCAGTGGGTACAAACTGCTTCCTTGTGCTTCTGATCCAACCTGGCAAACACAGCAGTTTGGTTGCAGTGTACACAAGTACACGTATATCGGTAATAAAAATGGTGGTGTTATTTTATTCCTAATGAGGGACACAGTGGAGACTGTGGTGAAGGAAAAACTCCACGAGATGGCACGAGGAAGAAACCCAGAGAGGAACCAGACTTAAAATGGAACCCATCCTCATCTGGGTGTCACCGAATGTCCATTTCTTACTGTTCCAATGGTTGAGGTGTTTATTTAACTACACGTCATACTACATGCTCTCAGCGCCTCATTGTTCAGGTGCTTACAGTAATATGAGATGATATTTGTTCTTTTACTGGTTTTGTAAGATGTTTCTCCTCAGTTTGACCTACTTAGTGAAATATGAGGGTGAATTTACACTTCTCTCAGTTTTCACAAAGAGTCTGTTGAGCGCGAGCACCAGCGCTGTGGGAGTCGAGGATCTGGAATCGCATATGCACTGAAACTAGCAGAAAATTGTGATTAAATGCTGCCAGAAGCCATGTTTCTGCACCTTCTTCACTCTCGAGCTCTCTGCTTTACAATCAGCACTTACTCACAATCGAATACGCACCCTCCAGGTCCGATCTGTAAGATTTTGTTTCCAAGCATTGATTTGATCTTCAGCCCACATTCATTGGCATTAAACCGTGTTTTTTTTTGTTTTGTTTACGTTAGAGACCTGACCTGATTCTGGTCAACATCAGCATTTTTGATCCCTTGATAACTTTTTTGTAGACCCAGTCTACCTCCACTGTTAATGTTGTTGAGACTAGAGAACTTTCAGGTTTCTTTAAGAACATTCTTGAAGGCTAATTTCATACTTGAGGACATTTTTATATTGATTTTGAGTTGAGTGTCTGGAGCTTGGGAGCAGTGTTGACCTGATGGGAAAGGGGAAAGAGTTGAGGTGTTTGTTAACACTGGATTTCACCTCATGTAGAGTTTGGCCATTGGACCTCTGAGTGTTTGAAGGTTCTGGCATGGAGAAGCTGGTGTTGGATCTGTGATGGTCTCAGATGTTGAGCTATTTTATGACTTGCTCAAAAGCTCCTGGTTCCACAACGTCATCTGACTGTAGAAAGAACATCACTGATAATCACACACTCCAGTGCTCATGTTAGTTCTCACTCTCCAGTGTTCTGTAGTGTTTAAAGACTATAATCACACTCTTGATGTCACCCAAATGAGGATGAGGTTCTGCTTTTGAGTCTGGTTCCTCTCAAGGTCTAAGAGATCTAAGGGAGTTTTTCTTTCACCACAGTCTGCTCATGGCTGTTCATCGGGGATAAATACACATCGTTCACCTGCATTCTTACGTTCTCTAAAGCTGCTTTGAGACAAAGTCCATTGTGAAAGTGCTACAGAAATTTTGAAACTTGATTCAGAAACTTGAACTTGTTGATGATCTCAGAGATGGACACCATCTCCAGGTGATCAATGTCGTTCATCTAGTCTTTGTGTGTAGGCCTAGTAGGCAATGACAGTACTGACCTGGTCATTGAGCAAGGGTTAGTTCTGCACCATTGTTGTTGACCTGCTCTTCGGGTGAGGTTCAGTTCCACATTCATATTAATGAGCCGGTCTTTAGACGAGGGTTATTTTCCTCATCATCGTTATTATCACACTCTCACAGCGAGTGTTATTTCCTCATCAACACGCTTGATCTTTTCCAAGCATCATCAGGCTGGCATTTACTCGTGTAACCTGATCTTCAGCCTGGTGGGCAGGTGAGCATCGACTCTGCTGATGTTGACCAAAACCCTGAACTGGTGTAACAGTTTATTTTTTTGTTTGGTTTTTAAAAGATCTTGTTTCTTGTGTTCTCTTCCTGTATGACATCATTGCTAGTGTTTTGTTTTGATGTTCAAATCTTTACAGTTTAGCACTGTTTGTAATTAGGTGACCAGTTCATAAAACCATCTGGTAAAATGTGAAATTTGGCCGGAAGCGTTGCCAACACTCTAGCGCCACCATCGGGTCAAATTTGGGCCTAGTTTGGAAACGTGGTCAATACCTCTGAACTGTTAAAAAAGGTTCCTGTATTCCAAAAAAAAAAGTTTCTGCCTTAATGGATTTTGCCCAAATATTTCTGTCACGCTTTCCAATCATCTCGACTGTACTGGTGCAATCAAATCAGACCAAAGCCACCAAACGGAACGTTCAGCAAAAACTGACACAAAACCTCACATTCCACTGGCTTTATTGCTGCTGCTTCTCAGAATTTTGCCTGAACCTCATCCCATCATCTTGACACTAATGTCTATTTGTTCTTCTAAAAACTTTTTTTTTCTTTGCATTCAGTTAATATTATTAGCACTTAGCAGTGATCTTCCACTTCCCCTCTCGTGTAGATGCATGGTGTCTTACTGAAAAGCGATTCTGAAGAACATTTGAATCATTATGCCGTGTTCCCCTGCAGGTGATATCCACGGTCAGTACACCGACCTGCTGCGGCTGTTTGAGTACGGTGGTTTCCCCCCAGAGGCAAACTATCTCTTCCTGGGTGATTATGTGGACCGAGGGAAGCAGTCCCTCGAGACCATCTGCCTCCTGTTGGCCTACAAGATCAAATACCCAGAGAATTTCTTTTTGCTCAGGGGCAATCACGAGTGCGCCTCCATCAACCGCATCTACGGCTTCTACGACGAGTGTGAGTCCGGCTCGGGTAAGTGAGGGACACGTACCTTTTCATCTACTGCTCTTGTAACTGGTATGTGTGTTTTTACAGGTAAGCGCAGGTTCAACATAAAGCTGTGGAAGACCTTCACTGACTGCTTTAACTGCCTCCCCATCGCTGCCATCATTGATGAGAAGATTTTCTGCTGCCATGGAGGTAGACCCCAGACTTAAATACACATCTTCAACAATGCATTGTTTTTTAATAACTTTCACTTCTCTTTTGAGGCTGTTATTTGTCACTTATGGTATGGGTTTAGTATCGATACCGAGGTATTATATTCTCTTATCGTATCCGAGCCAACATTCTGGTATCGAGACGTCTCTGCTGCCACTGATGAGCAAGTGCTCCGTTTTAAGTCCCTCTGAAGAGCTTCTGCCAAATGCCATAAATGTAAACAAGCACCTGTGTGGACAGAAACACACACATTCTCCTGATATAGTAAAGGACAAATGACTGTGAGGAGAGCTGATAGTTACCTCAAAGGTACCAGACGGTGAACCAGACCAGAACAAAAGTGACCCAAAACAAATGCAGGATTTCAGATAAATAGGACAAACCATTCAGTCAGGATGAAGGTACAGTGTTTTATAGGTGTGGTTAAATGTTCCTCAGCTGATAATTAGTTAATAATTATTTCACCTCTTCAGGTCTCTCACCTGACCTGCAGTCCATGGAGCAGATTCGAAGGATCATGAGGCCCACAGATGTTCCTGATACAGGTGTGTGTGTGTGTGTGTGGTTGGGTGTATGTGAGGAGTAACGTCTCAAAGTCCACCACCAGGTACCAGGTTCTCTCTCTCTCTGTAGGTTTGCTGTGTGATTTGTTGTGGTCAGATCCTGATAAAGATGTTCAGGGTTGGGGAGAGAACGATCGGGGCGTGTCCTTCACCTTCGGCGCCGACGTGGTCAGCAAATTCCTCAATCGCCACGATCTGGATCTCATCTGCAGAGCACACCAGGTAAAAACCATCACCTGGGTTTTTAACTCCTGGTTGGTCAGAAGCTGCTCAGGCAGGAGCTTTCTATAGTGTCTCACAGTGATGGTCCTGATGGTTTCTCTGGGTTGGGTGTAGGTGGTGGAGGACGGGTATGAGTTCTTTGCGAAGCGGCAGCTGGTCACTCTGTTCTCAGCGCCCAATTACTGCGGAGAGTTCGACAACGCCGGGGGCATGATGAGCGTCGACGAGTCCCTCATGTGCTCCTTTCAGGTAACACAACATGATCATCTCACACACACTCACTCACACACTCCTTTATACCCTTTTTTTCTCCATCTCAGTTTTATGGTTGCTCCATCTTTTTTTTTTCTATCTGTTTATCTCTCTCTAACTTGCTTTTTTGGTCTCTCCTCTCTCTCCCTCTCTCTCCCTCTCTCTCCCTCTCTCTCTCTCTCTCTCTCTCTCTCTCTCTCTCTCACACACAGATCCTAAAGCCCTCAGAGAAGAAGGCTAAGTATCAGTACGGAGGAGTAAACTCGGGCCGCCCCGTCACGCCTCCCCGCACGGCACAGGCCCCGAAGAAGAGGTGAACGCCCTGCCCCGCCCACCCAGAAAGCCCCCCCTCGGCCATCCCCACCCCTATACTTGAGGTGGTACCCATTCACAATCAGCCTCTCCCTCTTTCCCCTTTTTCCCCCCTCACTCTTTTTTCTTAATGTTGTGTACATAATTTTTTGCCGTGACCAGGTGATACGCGCTTTATGTATGTTTCTGCCTGTTCAGTGCTATTTTTAAAAATAATATTCATATTAATAATTACATGGATGCGAAGGGAGGATTCTCTCTCTCTCTCTCTCTCTCTCTCTCTCTCTCTCTCTCTCTCTCTCTCTCTCTCTCTCTCTCACTCTCACGCAGTATTGACATTAAAATCAATGTTATTTCTATGTAGGGTGTTCAAGACTTTAAATCCAGGGCTTTAAGCTGAATGTTAGTCTTTATCAGCACACACACACACACACACAGTTTTTACTCAGAAACGAGCGCACTAAGGTGTACAGCACACACACACACACACACACACACACACACACACACACTACAGTATGACGTAATGTAACCTCGTTCCAGGGCTCTGTATGTTTTTATCAGAGGCCGAGCGAGTGAATGAGATGGAGAGAAAGATGACGTGAAGGAGGAAGGGAACGACTATTGCAGAACAATATGCGGTAACAACACAAGGGAATAATACTCCTTTGTTTTCTTTTTTTTTTTTTTTCTTTTCCCCCTCTACTTTTCTGAAACGGTTTCCCGTTCACGTCGTCAAGGCGATGGAGCGAGAAACCATGTGAGCTCCTGCAGATCATGTGACCGATTTTAGCCAATAAGCAACAGTGTGTATGATGTGAACAGAAAACGCCATAACGACAGTGTTTGCGTCTCGTCCCCCCTCTTTTTCAAGGGTTTTTCCAATTGTCTCTCCTCCTCTCTTTTCCTCTGTTTATCTGTCCCTGTCTGTTTGTCTTGCTGTCCTCTCCCTCTGTCTGTCGCTTTGTCTCTATTGTTCTCATTCTCTTCCTATTTCTCTTGTATCGTCTCATCCGTCTCTTGTACTTCGTTTTATTTTTTACCCTCTCTCTCTCTCGCTCTCTCTCTCGCTCTCTCTCTCGCTCTCTCTCTCTCTCTCTCTCTCTCTCTCGCTCTCTCTCTCTCTCTCTCTCTCTCTCTCTCTCTCTCACGCTCTGTGACCATTTCAGACGAAACACCAGCACCGTATCTGTAGAACATGATCAGAATGATGAACGTCAGGTTCATTCAGGACAAAGGATTCACAAACAAACTCGCACTTAAATACACACACTGCTCTTTCCTCCTCCTCATCATCATCTAAAGATGTTCACTGAGCATTTTGAAGTCTTTCTTTCTCTCCTTCTTGAGTGCAGTATTGATGTAAAAACATAATTCCTGTTAAATTCTTTTTTTTTTTTTTTTATTTAGTTAGGTGTTTTTGCTTTCATGCACTAAGGTAGATGATTTTAATGGCGATTACATGTGTATTTTATATATAAATATATAAAAGCATAAGCGCTATAGACGTAGTGACGGCGCCCCCAGTGGCCACATGGCGTCTCTACAAGAGAATAAAACGGAGCTGACGAGGGCGAGTAACCAGGAGGAGTGATCTGATTGGCCGACACTGCTGTCAGTCACCAAAAATCCGTTTCTTTTTTTCGTTCTTGAATTGTTGCATTTTTTTTTTTTTTTTTCTTAATTTATAATTGGATGTCAGGGAAAATATTCCAAAACACATACAATTTGTATAACTGGCTTTCAAGTTCTTTGAACTCAATAAATGGAGCTAAAGACAATTATTTTGTGTATTTTTTTATTATTCTGATGTAATTTGAGTGAGGAGTAAAATATTTCTTCTGATTCCATTAATTTTTGTCCATTTCTAACTACATTTACACCAGTTTCTCTTGTCAAGATGTTGGTGTTGAAGAAATGTTTGGAATTGAAAAAATCCAATAAAATAATAATGAAGTAATTTTACACACACACACACACACACACACACACACACACACACACTATATGACCAAACGTTTGTGGACACCTGGCCATAAGATTGCTGAACATCCAGTTCCACATTTGCTGATATAATAAGTTCCACTCTTAAATGAAAGATGTTCTACTAGACTTTGTGGAGATTCGTTTATGTGTTGGGAAGTCAGGAACTGATGAAGGTGAGGAGGTTCCTGGGGTGCAGTCAGTGTTCACTTTTATCCCTAAAAGGTGTTCATTAGGGTTGGAGCACTAAAGCAGGAGATCTTCCACCATATCCAACCCATGGAAAGCAGATCTTCATGGATGGCTTTGTGCACAGGGGTATTGTCATGCTGGAACAGGTTTAGGTCTCCTAGCTCAAGTGAAGGGAGAATTCCATGCTGCAGCATACAAAGACGTCCGATACACTTGTGTGCCTCCAACTAACTGTTTGGTGAAGAAGCCCAGGCAGATAAAGGCAGGGGTGTCTGTACTTTTGTCCACATAGTGTTCATTTCAGGGTTTTTTTTTTCTCCAAAACTAGAAAGAAAGATTTCATCTGTTTATTATTCATCTAAAGGAGGAGAATTTTTCAGTTATCTTGCCACCAGGTAATGAGGGTTGATAGCGATGGTCCTCCTCCAAACCTGTTATAGATCCAGAAGACGAGTGCGAGGAGGAAGCAGGGCAAGCCCATGTGCAGGTACGAGAGGAGCCAGAGGAGCAGCAGCCACAGGCTGAACTGTACCAGAGCTACAGGCCACGACTGATTACCCAAGATGCTGTGCTTCAGAGTCTCGACTGCACGTTGCAGCCAGGGGAACAGAGCGCTCTGCTTGATCCAGGTCACCACACGTCTGAGGACTGAGCAGAAACCTGCTGTGGAGCTCACCTGGGAAACCAACCAGAAGGAGAGGATCTAATGATGCACGGTATAAAGAAAGAAAAAAAACACTTCTGTCATTAAGATTTATTCGTGATTGGATTTAATGTTGTAGAACAATAGGATTAAGTTCTGCTTGTGAAGTTCTGCTTTTGATCTGCACCTGCATCTTTCATGACAAACAAAAAAAATGGCCTGAAGATGCCGTAAAAACTTCAATACATCATTACCTCTGACACTGGAGACTCCTTCTAGAAATCTTTATCAACCCTACACTTCTTCTAATACTTTAAGAACAACAGTTGTGGACATCTGCCCATGAGATTGGTGTCCTTTTTGAACATCTCATTCCACATTAAGATGTTCCACTAGATGTTGTGGGGATTCATTCAGGCACAAAGATGGTAGTAAAGTCAGGTACTGATGAAGGTGAGAAGGTTCCTGTGGTGGAGTCAGTGTTCACTTTCATCCCAAAAGGTGTTCACTAGTGTTGGAGCTCTATAGCAGGAGATCTTCATGGAGCTGGTGTTGTGCACAGGGACATCGTCATGCAGGAGCACTTTTGGGTGAACAAAAATACGCATCACTTCATGTGTGCACAGAGTATTTACAGTTATCTCATTTATAAAACTAAGTGGTTCAGGGTTAGGGGCCTTGCTCAAGGGCCCAACAGGGGCAACTTGGCAGTGCTGGAATTTAAACTCATAACCTTCTAATCAGTAATCCAAATTTAACCAATGAGTGAATACTTCACCTGTTTGTCTGATTGTAAACCCGAACTCTCGGTTCTGTTTACCGGCACATCGTCCTGTCGCATATAAACACAATGATCTCACGTGTTTTTTAATCAGTTTGAAACGATAACGTACCAAAAAGAACGCCTTCGGAAATTAACCGAGATCTTCTGACCAGTGTGATATCTTGCGAGATTCTGATTGTGATGATGCTAGTGTTGGTCCAGGGTGGAGATGTGAAACAGAACGTTTGGTGTCGTCTGGTGGTTTGAGGATCACCTGTTGATCTGCTAGTAGTTGAGAACTCTGCTTTGCTCTGGTTTTACGTTTTAAGGTCTGGTCTTTTCTCCTGGTTCTCACCTCCATATTGGGAAAAATGTCGTACCAGAGATCTGGTGGATTAAATCCAGTCACAAAATTGTAAAATTGATGGTTTCAATCATTTCAGTATAATTAGCTAATACTTATTGCAATGTTCATGATTGCTGGTGTACAGATAATATCTCTAAGTGTTTATTTAAGTAATGAAACACCAAATTGTATTGGTTCTATACAGTTTAACCAGACATTCATCCAAAACAAACTGTTTTGGGATTTTGGCGGGAAAAACGATCAGGATTTACAGTATTATGGAGAAACATGGCCGATTGTGTATTTTTTTTTTAAATAACCACATTTGCTAGCATTTTGAGCAAAACTTTCTAAATTGTGAATAAACATTCAATACAATTAAATGGAAAAAAAATTGAAAGTAATTTAACTTTTTTCTTCCTCTCAGCTTTCAGTACGCGACCGGTGACGCAATGATGACGTTTTTTCAATATGGCGGTCGTGTTTCCTTTCAAACTTGATGCTAACAGTAATTATTCTCTTTTTTTTGTAGTGGAAATGCATTTTATTGACAATTTAACTACACATCTGAGGGAAATGTTGGTGTTTTCTACATTTTTATCATATTTCCACTCTCTGTTTGTCTTTGATTGTAGCGTATAAAGACTTTTTAATTCATCCAAGCTAAATGCTCACTATCCGCGTTGCCTAGCAACAACGTTCTAACGGTCTACACTTGATCACTGTGTATAATAATAATACACACACAAATATATACACACACATTTATTTATTTAGTAAAAAAAAATGCATGATCATTCTTTCAAAGAGAAAAGGACATTTACTTGTGTCTTTGTGTGATTACTTTGTGATATAAATGTCACTCTAATATATTTTCAACCATAAAATATGAAATTTTAGAGCTCGTTTCCTTCAGAATTTCTCTTTAACAATTGTAAAATAAAATATATATATATATATATATATATATATATATATATATATATATATATATATATATATATATATATATATATATATATATATCTATATATCTTTTTTTTTTAATAAGGAATAAGTGATTACGAACCTGTATATACTCCAAGGCAGCAGGGAGCGATGTGGGTAATTGAAACTGTTTCTACATAGGCTTTATCCCAAATCTACTCCTATTGGTGACTAAGCAGACTAGGTAGCGTGTAGAATACACATAGATTGTACCCTACTTATGGCGCCTACGTAGTGACTAGAGAGAGATTTGGGATTGAGCCCTATTTCTGGCTGTGTGTTGTTTTTCCGGCTGAAGTTGTGTCACCTGAACCCAGTTGAAGCAGAGCTGGAGTCTGGAGCACATCTGGCAGCTTTTTCATCATTATTTTTGGACTAAATGTACTAGAAACTATTTCAAACACCGAATTTACCGCTTTCTCTTTCACACGGCTGACACTTTTTGTGGGATAAGTCGTAGCTGTTCATTAATGATCAGTTTAGCTTGTGGTTAGCCGCAGTTAGCTTCACTTCAGGATGTCCTGCAGTCTGATGGATTTTTGTCGCGTTCAGGAGCTGAAACAAGTTCGTGATTTTCTTTTCCACAGTCCACAGAAAAATCCCTCGACAGATGACAACAAGGAGCAGACAGGTAATAGTGAGACTGACGAGCTTTAGTTAGAAATCTAACACTCTTTTCCCCCAGGAACAAACTATTCTGTTTTATATAGTGCTTTATAAACGACGTGTTTAGAACAAAATGATACTTTATCATCCAGCAAAAGTGCAAATAGTTACAAACTCACAAGTGCGAATAAATATGTATGTGTAACAAATAAATATAAAATCCCTGGGCAGAAAAAAGAAAGTGCATTTCACCCCCAGGCCTTCAGTGATGTTCTGCCTGAATCGATCCACTTTTTAATCCCTCAAAGCATCACACAGGATCTCATCCAGTCAGAATGAACATCATCACTAAAGCAACAAACACAATGATCACAATTCAACACGTCTCCTTTCACTGGAGTCACAACTGCACCTCCACATACATCATCTCCAGAAGGAGCAGCGATATTCACTTCATCACACACACACACACACACACACACACACACACACACACACATTATTTCCAGCAGAAGCACTGATATTTACCTCATCACATCACCCCGGGGTTTCCTGAGGATTTTTGCTTTGTTCCTGTGCCTATAAAGTGTAAATTGTTCATAAAAAAGCTTAATAACTGTTTTGAAGGGTTTTGGTAAACATTCCTCACCATGTCCAGCTTTTCTTGAAAAGTCAGTTTCGTAATAGTCCTTGTAAATAAATTCACGACCAAATCGAGTGTGAAAATGCTGACGTTATCGTGTGTGTGTGTGTGTGTATGTGTGTATGTGTTTAGGATTTATAGGAGAAAATGTCATTAGAGCACTATAAGGCACAATATATGTTGTAATAACGTCAAAGATCTTCTGGAGATCTTCGGAGAAGTCGTCTTTTATTCGGAGCATCTTTGGGTTCATCAGATTCCAGAATAATAATTATTATTATTTATAGGCGTCTTACATGACACGCAAGGACCTTACAAAACAATTAACAACGGTTTAAAATACCTAAATACGTCCTAAAAGCTCCAGATCTCATAGTTGTCAAACGCATACAAGGAAGAACTTGGATGAGAATGTTGATCTAAGAGTTCGAGAAGGAGTAAATGTTAGAAGTAGGTCAGGTAAATATGAAGGAGTCGGGTTATGTAATGCGTTATATAAACGAAAAGCAGGATTTTATATTCAGTGCTCTGCTTAACAGGAAGCCAGTGCAGAACAGGATTTCCATTGTAGGAGTATTTGTGCAACTTGTGTATAAGTTTAAGGTGAAGACCAAAAATAAAACAAAACAAGGTGTTGTCCAGGATATAAATTTTAACATGTGTCAGAGGACAAACTGTGGAACAGTCAATACACAGTGAAACTCCTGGTCTTAAAAGGATGGTCTTTTGTGCCCACGAGGAGTTTTTCAGTTTGAACGTCGACTTCAGACAAACAGTAAAAAGAGAAGATGGAGTAAGGTCTGAAGTAGGTTTTGAGGACAGATAGAGCTGGGTGTCAGCAGCATAACAATGAAATTGGATACCATGTTTCCAAAAGATATCCAAGTGGTAAGGGGCCCAGAACTGAACCCTGAGGGACACCTGCAGTAATGCTTGAAGATTTAGATTTAAACTGGCCTAGCTGAACGAACTGAGTGCGAACAAAAAGATAAACTGTAAACCAAGCCATGGAAGTATCTACAATTCAAATGGACTGCAGTCTATCTAATAAAATATTCTAGTGCCTAAAGCTGAGGTTAAGTCGACAATAATTAAAATAGACAAAAGTCTGTAACCCAGGAATAAGTCCTGCTCAGACATTTAATACTGTTCTTCTCACCTTTACACATGAATGTACAGAGTGGAGAAGATCTGCGTGATGATGACTGGCAGTAAAATGACAGGTAATCGGGTGCCAGCGATGTGTTGAGTGGTTTTGCCCACCCTGTGCAGTAGAGCTCGTTGATTTTACCAATATCGATAGTTAGGTTGGATCGTGTTTGCCAATAATTTATTATTATATTGTCATTAAAATGCATCCTGGATAAAAAAAAATAATGCAAACACTCAATAGAAAATAGTACTGAACTTTATTACAAAAATAAAAAAAAAACTACTTTATCATGAAAATGTGCTAAATGAAATAAATATGAATATATTAATTATATTATTAAATATTGAGAAAAATAAGATGCATTCAAACTGAAACAAGAAGTAAAGCGCCAATTAAATAAAAACAATATATATTGTAATTATAACAAATAATTATAATATATATTCTAATAATAATATTTAATAATAATAATAATAAAAAAAAAAAAAAGACACCAGATAAACAGCATGTGGTGTCAGTGATTCGCCTATAGAGGCCGCTCTCGTACGGAATAACACAACCCGGAAAAACTATTTAGAGATTATTGCTGATTATTGCTGATCCAGCAATCAAGTATTGGTGCAGGTTGATCTTCACAAACGATGAATTGGTCGACTTCTAATTTGCAGGGTTTATTTACACACAGTAGAGCTGCCATGCCACTCTGTAATGTAATAGATAATCACAATTTCAGAGGACAGATGAACTTGAAAGTCTCCTCAAAAAATATAGATGCTCTTGATGCACCAATCAGATCGGTGCAGAAGTTAATGCATGAGGTTGATTGATTTGATTCATCACTCGTTGATTTATATGATCAAATTTTAACACTAATATCATAATCTTCTGAGTCATAATAAGAGGTCTAGCAGGGGTTGTATTGTCACATCAGTATTACAGATATGGAGTAATTATTGATCAATGAAGTGAATCATGTGGTGTGAACTGTCATCCAGAGCCATCATGATATGGTGGAAAGACATTAATAATGTTTACGTAGAGACGACAGTTTATTTGTGACCGTCAATTGATTTCTTAATCAGTCTCAGACTCTTGCATGGTTATAATGTGGCTGTTAAACTGGAGCAGAGGTGAGATGAGAGGAGTGGAGTGGAGGAGAGCGAGGAGGAGTGACGTAAGTTGTGATGCTGCACTGCAGTGACACAGAGATGGTTTGCCCTCTACTGAGTGAGTGAGTCATTCTGTACAAGGGCACAAGCTCATCATCTACTTTCTCTCACAGAGATAGACGGAGAGAGAGAGAGTGAGAGTGATCTATCTATCGATCTATCTATCGATCTATCTATCGATCTATCTATCGATCTATCTATCTGAGGTGTTAATCTAAATGTCCATCTCCACGTCTGTCTCCACGTCTGTCTCCACGTCTGTCTCCACGTCTGTCTCCACGTCTGTCTCTACGTCTGTCTCCATGTCTGCTTCTCTGGCTGTTCATCTGTCTCCATGGACTCCATCTGAGTCCATGTATATTCACGAGCTTGTTACTTTGGCTTTTCATCTGTCTGCCTTTCTGGATGTTTATCTATACTTCTGTTTAGCTGTCCTACTGTCTGTCTCCCAGTCTGTCTACCTGCCGGTCTCCACATCTGTCTCAATGTCTGTCTCACTGACTTTTGTCAATAATTGACACATAAAAAAAAAATCTCTCTCTCTCTCTCTCTCTCTCTCTCTCTCTCTCTCTCTCTCTCTCTCCCTCTCTCTCTCTCTCCCTCTCTCTCCCTCTCTCTCTCTCTCTCTCTCTCTCTCTCTCTCTCTCTCTCTCTCTGTAGAGACAGAGTTAACATGGGATGACTCAGATTGGGGCTCCTGGGATGGAGCAGATACCAAAGAAGATGGAACCACGGTCCAGGTTTTGTTGTTACACACACACAGTTCTGACACTAAATCATTCAGTTTGTGATCATTAAAGGGAACTGATGAGTTTGAGTTGATGAGAGAACTCCACCGATGATTCGTTTAACACCATAATTACCTAAAAATGTAGGGAAAATATCGACAATTCGATATAAAAAGTGCTAATTGTTACATATTTAGATGGAAACGTGATAAAGGTGCTGATTGGCTAAAGTTTACACGATATTTCACGATAAAGATGTATAGTTATGTATACACAGGCGAGTATATTTGTCT
>NC_139579.1:32959793-32969793 GCF_946808225.1 Silurus aristotelis
TCACAACCTCCTACCTACTCCCTGTACACTTCACAACCACATACCAACTCCCTGTACACTTCACAACCACCAACCAACTCCCTGTACACTTCACAACCACTTACCATCTCCCTGTACACTTCACAACCTCCTACCAACTCCCTGTACACTTCAGAACCTCCTACCAACTACCTGTACACTTCACAACCACTTACCAACTATCTGTACACTTCACAACCTCCTACCAACCTTCACAACCACATACCGACTCCCTGTACACTTCACAACCACTTACCAACTACCTGTACACTTTACAACCTCCTACCAATTTCCTGTACACTTCACAACCTCCTCCCTGCACACTTCACAACCACCTATCAACTCCCTGTACACTTCACAACCTCCTACCAACTCGCTGTACACTTCACAACCACCTACCAACTCCCCGTACACTTCACAACAACCTACCAACTCCCCTGTACACTTCACAACCACCTACCAACTCCCCGTACACTTCACAACCTCCTGCCAACCTTCACAACCACCTACCAACTACCTGTACACTTCACAACCTCCTACCAACCTTCACAACCACCTACCAACTCCTGTACACTTCACAACCACCTACCAACTCCCCGTACACTTCACAACCACCTACCAACTACCTGTACACTTCACAACCTTCACAACCACCTACCAACTCCCTGTACACTTCACAACCTCCTACCAACCTTCACAACCACCTACCAACTCCTGTACAGTTCACAACCACCTACCAACTCCCTGTACACTTCACAACCTCCTACCAACTCCCTGTACACTTCACAACCACCTACCAACTCCCTGTACATTTCACAACCTCCTACCAACTCCCTGTACACTTCACAACCTCCTACCAACTCCCTGTACACTTCACAACCACCTACCAACTCCCTGTACACTTCAGAACCTCCTACCAACTACCTGTACACTTCACAACCACTTACCAACTATCTGTACACTTCACAACCTCCTACCAACCTTCACAACCACATACCAACTCCCTGTACACTTCACAACCACATACCAACTCCCTGTACACTTCACAACCACCTACCAACTCCCTGTACACTTCACAACCACTTACCATCTCCCTGTACACTTCACAACTTCCTACCAACTCCCTGTACACTTCACAACCACATACCAACTCCATGTACACTTCACAACCACCAACCAACTCCCTGTACACTTCACAACCTCCTACCTACTCCCTGTACACTTCACAACCTCCTACCAACTCCCTGTACACTTCACAACCACATACCAACTCCATGTACACTTCACAACCACCAACCAACTCCCTGTACACTTCACAACCACTTACCATCTCCCTGTACACTTCACAACCTCCTATCAACTCCCTGTACACTTCAGAACCTCCTACCAACTACCTGTACACTTCACAACCACTTACCAACTATCTGTACACTTCACAACCTCCTACCAACCTTCACAACCACATACCAACTCCCTGTACACTTCACAACCACTTACCAACTACCTGTACACTTCACAACCTCCTACCAACTCCCTGTACACTTCACAACCTCCTCCCTGCACACTTCACAACCACCTACCAACTCCCTGTACACTTCACAACCTCCTACCAACTCGCTGTACACTTCACAACCACCTACCAACTCCCCGTACACTTCACAACCACCTACCAACTCCCCGTACACTTCACAACCTCCTACCAACCTTCACAACCACATACCAACTCCCTGTACACTTCACAACCACTTACCAACTACCTGTACACTTCACAACCACCTACCAACTCCCCGTACACTTCACAGCCACCTACCAACTCCCCGTACACTTCACAACCTCCTGCCAACCTTCACAACCACCTACCAACTACCTGTACACTTCACAACCTCCTACCAACCTTCACAACCACCTACCAACTCCTGTACACTTCACAACCACCTACCAACTCCCTGTACACTTCACAACCACCTACCAACTACCTGTACACTTCACAACCTCCTACCAACCTTCACAACCACCTACCAACTCCTGTACACTTCACAACCACCTACCAACTCCCTGTACACTTCACAACCTCCTACCAACTCCCTGTACACTTCACAACCACCTACCAACTCCCTGTACATTTCACAACCTCCTACCAACTCCCTGTACACTTCACAACCACTTACCAACTACCTGTACACTTCACAACCTCCTACCAACTCCCTGTACACTTCACAACCTCCTCCCTGCACACTTCACAACCACCTACCAACTCCCTGTACACTTCACAACCTCCTACCAACTCCCTGTACACTTCACAACCACCTACCAACTCCCCGTACACTTCACAACCACCTACCAACTCCCCGTACACTTCACAACCACCTAACAACTACCTGTACACTTCACAACCTCCTGCCAACCTTCACAACCACCTACCAACTACCTGTACACTTCACAACCTCCTACCAACCTTCACAACCACCTACCAACTCCTGTACACTTCACAACCACCTACCAACTCCCCGTACACTTCACAACCACCTACCAACTACCTGTACACTTCACAACCTTCACAACCACCTACCAACTCCCTGTACACTTCACAACCTCCTACCAACCTTCACAACCACCTACCAACTCCTGTACAGTTCACAACCACCTACCAACTCCCTGTACACTTCACAACCTCCTACCAACTCCCTGTACACTTCACAACCACCTACCAACTCCCTGTACCTTTCACAACCTCCTACCAACTCCCTGTACACTTCACAACCTCCTACCAACTCCCTGTACACTTCACAACCACCTACCAACTCCCTGTACACTTCACAACCTCCTACCAACTCCATGTACACTTCACAACCACCAACCAACTCCCTGTACACTTCACAACCTCCTACCAACTCCCTGTACACTTCACAACCACATACCAACTCCATGTACACTTCACAACCTCCAACCAACTCCCTGTACACTTCACAACCTCCTACCAACTCCCTGTACACTTCACAACCTCTTACCAACTCCCTGTACACTTCACAACCTCCTACCAACTCCCTGTACACTTCACAACCACATACCAACTCCACGTACACTTCACAACCACCAACCAACTCCCTGTACACTTCACAACCACTTACCATCTCCCTGTACACTTCACAACCTCCTACCAACTCCCTGTACACTTCACAACCACATACCAACTCCCTGTACACTTCACAACCACTTACCAACTACCTGTACACTTCAAAACCTCCTACCAACCTTCACAACCACCTACCAACTCCTGTACACTTCACAACCACCTACTAACTCCCTGTACACTTCACAACCTCCTACCAACTCCCTGTACACTTCACAACCTCCTACCAACTCCCTGTACACTTCACAACCTCCTCCCTGCACACTTCACAACCACCTACCAACTCCCTGTACACTTCACAACCTCCTACCAACTTCCTGTACACTTTACAACCACCTACCAACTCCCCGTACACTTCACAACCACCTACCAACTCCCTGTACACTTCACAACCACCTACCAACTACCTGTACACTTCACAACCTCCTACCAACCTTCACAACCACCTACCGACTCCCTGTACACTTCACAACCTCCTACCAACCTTCACAACCACCTACCAACTCCTGTACACTTCACAACCTCCTACCAACTCACTGTACACTTCACAACCACCTACCAACTCCCTGTATGCTTCACAACCACCTACCAACTCCTGTACAATTCACAACCTCACAACCTCCTCCCTGTACACTTCACAAACTCCTACCAACTACCTGTACACTTCACAACCTCCTACCAACTCCCTGTACACTTCACAACCTCCTACCAACTCCCTATACACTTCACAACCACTTACCATCTCCCTGTACACTTCACAACCACCAACCAACTCCCTGTACACTTCACAACCACCTACCAACTCCCTGTACACTCCACAACCTCCTACCAACTCCCTATACACTTCACAACCACTTACCATCTCCCTGTACACTTCACAACCACCAACCAACTCCCTGTACACTCCACAACCACCTACTAACTCCTGTACACTTCACAACCACCTACCAACTCCCTCTACACTTCACAACCACCTACCAACTCCTGTACACTTCACAACCACCTACCAACTCCCTGTACACTTCACAACCACCAACCAACTCCCTGTACACTTCACAACCTCCTACCAACTCCCTGTACACTTCACAACCTCTCACCAACTCCCTGTACACTTCACAACCACCTACCAACTCCCTGTACACTTCACAACCTCCTACCAACTCACTGTACACTTCACAACCACCTACCAACTCCCTGTATGCTTCACAACCACCTACCAACTCCTGTACAATTCACAACCTCACAACCTCCTCCCTGTACACTTCACAAACTCCTACCAACTACCTGTACACTTCACAACCTCCTACCAACTCCCTGTACACTTCACAACCTCCTACCAACTCCCTATACACTTCACAACCACTTACCATCTCCCTGTACACTTCACAACCACCAACCAACTCCCTGTACACTTCACAACCACCTACCAACTCCCTGTACACTCCACAACCTCCTACCAACTCCCTATACACTTCACAACCACTTACCATCTCCCTGTACACTTCACAACCACCAACCAACTCCCTGTACACTCCACAACCACCTACCAACTCCTGTACACTTCACAACCACCTACCAACTCCCTGTACACTTCACAACCACCTACCAACTCCTGTACACTTCACAACCACCTACCAACTCCCTGTACACTTCACAACCACCAACCAACTCCCTGTACACTTCACAACCTCCTACCAACTCCCTGTACACTTCACAACCTCTCACCAACTCCCTGTACACTTCACAACCACCTACCAACTCCCTGTACACTTCACAGCCACCTACCAACTCCCCGTACACTTCACAACCTCCTGCCAACCTTCACAACCACCTACCAACTACCTGTACACTTCACAACCTCCTACCAACCTTCACAACCACCTACCAACTCCTGTACACTTCACAACCACCTACCAACTCCCTGTACACTTCACAACCACCTACCAACTCCCTGTACACTTCACAACCACCAACCAACTCCCTGTACACTTCACAACCTCCTACCAACTCCCTGTACACTTCACAACCTCTCACCAACTACCTGTACACTTCACAACCACCTACCAACTCCCCGTACACTTCACAGCCACCTACCAACTCCCCGTACACTTCACAACCTCCTGCCAACCTTCACAACCACCTACCAACTACCTGTACACTTCACAACCTCCTACCAACCTTCACAACCACCTACCAACTCCTGTACACTTCACAACCACCTACCAACTCCCTGTACACTTCACAACCACCTACCAACTACCTGTACACTTCACAACCTCCTACCAACCTTCACAACCACCTTCCAACTCCTGTACACTTCACAACCACCTACCAACTCCCTGTACACTTCACAACCTCCTACCAACTCCCTGTACACTTCACAACCACCTACCAACTCCCTGTACATTTCACAACCTCCTACCAACTCCCTGTACACTTCACAACCACTTACCAACTACCTGTACACTTCACAACCTCCTACCAACTCCCTGTACACTTCACAACCTCCTCCCTGCACACTTCACAACCACCTACCAACTCCCTGTACACTTCACAACCTCCTACCAACTCCCTGTACACTTCACAACCACCTACCAACTCCCCGTACACTTCACAACCACCTACCAACTCCCCGTACACTTCACAACCACCTACCAACTACCTGTACACTTCACAACCTCCTGCCAACCTTCACAACCACCTACCAACTACCTGTACACTTCACAACCTCCTTTCCAACCTTCACAACCACCTACCAACTCCTGTACACTTCACAACCACCTACCAACTCCCCGTACACTTCACAACCACCTACCAACTACCTGTACACTTCACAACCTTCACAACCACCTACCAACTCCCTGTACACTTCACAACCTCCTACCAACCTTCACAACCACCTACCAACTCCTGTACAGTTCACAACCACCTACCAACTCCCTGTACACTTCACAACCTCCTACCAACTCCCTGTACACTTCACAACCACCTACCAACTCCCTGTACCTTTCACAACCTCCTACCAACTCCCTGTACACTTCACAACCTCCTACCAACTCCCTGTACACTTCACAACCACCTACCAACTCCCTGTACACTTCACAACCTCCTACCAACTCCATGTACACTTCACAACCACCAACCAACTCCCTGTACACTTCACAACCTCCTACCAACTCCCTGTACACTTCACAACCACATACCAACTCCATGTACACTTCACAACCTCCAACCAACTCCCTGTACACTTCACAACCTCCTACCAACTCCCTGTACACTTCACAACCTCTTACCAACTCCCTGTACACTTCACAACCTCCTACCAACTCCCTGTACACTTCACAACCACATACCAACTCCACGTACACTTCACAACCACCAACCAACTCCCTGTACACTTCACAACCACTTACCATCTCCCTGTACACTTCACAACCTCCTACCAACTCCCTGTACACTTCACAACCACATACCAACTCCCTGTACACTTCACAACCACTTACCAACTACCTGTACACTTCAAAACCTCCTACCAACCTTCACAACCACCTACCAACTCCTGTACACTTCACAACCACCTACTAACTCCCTGTACACTTCACAACCTCCTACCAACTCCCTGTACACTTCACAACCTCCTACCAACTCCCTGTACACTTCACAACCTCCTCCCTGCACACTTCACAACCACCTACCAACTCCCTGTACACTTCACAACCTCCTACCAACTTCCTGTACACTTTACAACCACCTACCAACTCCCCGTACACTTCACAACCACCTACCAACTCCCTGTACACTTCACAACCACCTACCAACTACCTGTACACTTCACAACCTCCTACCAACCTTCACAACCACCTACCGACTCCCTGTACACTTCACAACCTCCTACCAACCTTCACAACCACCTACCAACTCCTGTACACTTCACAACCTCCTACCAACTCACTGTACACTTCACAACCTTCTACCAACTCCCTGTATGCTTCACAACCACCTACCAACTCCTGTACAATTCACAACCTCACAACCTCCTCCCTGTACACTTCACAAACTCCTACCAACTACCTGTACACTTCACAACCTCCTACCAACTCCCTGTACACTTCACAACCTCCTACCAACTCCCTATACACTTCACAACCACTTACCATCTCCCTGTACACTTCACAACCACCAACCAACTCCCTGTACACTTCACAACCACCTACCAACTCCCTGTACACTCCACAACCTCCTACCAACTCCCTATACACTTCACAACCACTTACCATCTCCCTGTACACTTCACAACCACCAACCAACTCCCTGTACACTCCACAACCACCTACCAACTCCTGTACACTTCACAACCACCTACCAACTCCCTGTACACTTCACAACCACCTACCAACTCCTGTACACTTCACAACCACCTACCAACTCCCTGTACACTTCACAACCACCAACCAACTCCCTGTACACTTCACAACCTCCTACCAACTCCCTGTACACTTCACAACCTCTCACCAACTCCCTGTACACTTCACAACCACCTACCAACTCCCTGTACACTTCACAACTACCAACCAACTCCCTGTACACTTCACAACCTCCTACCAACTCCCTGTACACTTTACAACCTCTTACCAACTCCCTGTACACTTCACAACCTCCTACCAACTCCCTGTACACTTCACAACCTCCTACCAACTCCCTGTACACTTCACAACCACCTACCAACTCCCTGTACACTTCACAACCACCTACCAACTCCTTATCCAAACTACTAAAAATTACTTACACTAAAACACATAAAAAGGACAACAATAAAAAGTAAACAAACTGTGTGTGTGTCCACTTGATATGTTTAAAAGCATTTTCCTGCCTCCCTTTTTCAGTGGATGGTTAGGATGGAACAAGAACAAGGCTGAAGAGGAACCTGCACAGAAACAGAAGCCTAAGGTTGAGCCAGCCACGCCCCTTCCTGTTCGGTAAGATCTTATATGGTGGTCTTCTTTCTCCGGAACGTGTTCAGGATTCAGGCTCAGGGTTTGATTTTGCTTCTGGCAGGTTTGGTCTCCCTGATTCTCGTCGCCATGGCGAGTCTATCTGTCTGTCACCATGCAACACCATGGCAGGAGTGACGGACGACTTTGGCAGAGTGACGCTGCTGGATGTGGGGCGAGGCATCGCCATCCGCATGTGGAAGGGTGGGAGAAATGGAGGAGTGTGTAAAGAGAGGGATGCTGACGAAGTTGTCTGTGTTTTTGATAGTGGTTTGATATGTTGTGTGTGTAGGTTACCGTGACGCCCAGCTGGGATGGGTACAGGTGTGTGAGGCGCATGGAGACAGAGACATGGCCACTTCACCCTCCATGCCCCACCGCTGTGCTCAGTTCCTGGTGATCTATGCCCCCCGCAGGGGCATCCTGGAGGTGTGGGGCACTCAGCATGGCCCCCGGATCGGGGCTTTTACTGTGGGCAAACACTGCAGGTATACAAACACACACACACACACACACACACACATACACACACAGATACACTCCAGTTTCTTCTTCCTGTCACAACTCCTCCTTTCATCCCTTCAATCCTTCCATTCTTCCAACCATCTATTTTTTTTTTTCTTCATTAAATTTTACATTTTCTCTCTCTCTCTCTCTCTCTCTTTCTCTCTCTCTCAGGTTGTTGTATCCAGGTTACAGGTTAATGGGAGTGAACAGTGTAACCAGTCAGAGTTGGCACCTACACACACAGCAGGTGTGTCTGTTTGACCCGGTCAATGGACTGCTGCGTACCATCACCGTACCATTCCACCTGGCCCTCAGGTACACACACACACACACACACACACACACACACACACACACACACACACACACACACACACACACACAGGCGTGTCATTTGACACTCTGTACTTTATCTTCTAGACATCCTCAGTGTGTATAACTCACCTAGATGACTAGAGGTTGTTCCAGGAGAGAGAGAGGGAGAGAGAAGAACGAGCAGATAGGAGAGACAGAGATCTTATCTAAATCCATTTTATTTATGTTTGTAGCACAGACTGCATGATAATCATTAAAAAAAACTCTTTCGTGGAGTATCGATTCTTCTCTAGCGTAAGGTAATGCGTAAAATCCCTGACCAACTATATTTATCCTTCAAACCAGAGCTACCAGAATATTACAATACATACATACATAAATAAATAAATAAATAAATAAATAAATAAATAAATAAATAAATAAATAAATAAATAAATAAATAAATAGAAATTATGACTGTTATCTGCTTAACTAATGCAGTTTTCAAGTTCTATTTCAGAGAAAAGTTTTATTGTACAATAGACTTTAGTGCATAACATGTGCATGCATGAAGTTCTCCCTTAATGCATGCCCATGTTATGAAGTTCTCCCTTAATGCATGCTCATGTTATGAAGTTCTCCCTTAATGCATGCCCATGTTATGAAGTTCTCCCTTAATGCATGCTCATGTTATGAAGTTCTCCCTTAATGCATGCTCATGTTATGAAGTTCTCCCTTAATGCATGCTCATGTTATGAAGTTCTCCCTTAATGCATGCTCATGTTATGAAGTTCTCCCTTAATGCATGCCCATGTTATAAAGTTCTCCCTTAATGCATGCTCATGTTATGAAGTTCTCCCTTAATGCATGCCCATGTTATGAAGTTCTCCCTTAATGCATGCTCATGTTATGAAGTTCTCCCTTAATGCATGCCCATGTTATGAAGTTCTCCCTTAATGCATGCTCATGTTATAAAGTTCTCCCTTAATGCATGCCCATGTTATGAAGTTCTCCCTTAATGCATGCCCATGTTATGAAGTTCTCCCTTAATGCATGCTCA
>NC_139579.1:32979793-33002293 GCF_946808225.1 Silurus aristotelis
TGTGTGTGTGTGTGTGTGTGTGTGTAGTTTTTGCTGAGTATGTTGACAGCATGGGTGAAGGCTCTGGGTGAGGAAGAGCAGAAGATAAAGGAAGAGAAGAAGGATGGTGTGTCTGATAACGCAGAAGTGATGGAAGTGGCGTGGATGGAGACGTGTCTGGAGCTGGCCTCACTGCTTCAGCTCAAAACTGATATCCTGCGCAGACACCTTGTCTGTGAGCTGTACAACCAGGGTCTGGACCTGCGTGCTGAGGAGGTCAACAATTATACACACACACACACACACACACACACACACACACACACACACACACACACACACACACACACACACACAAACATCATCAGAAGCATTTCAGGCTCCAGAAAACACAGCAAGTGGTAGAGCAGATATCTAATCTAAATCTAATCTCCACATTGATTATAGAAACACCTGTAAACTGTTATTCTCATCCAATCAGTCACGTAGTAGCAGCACATTGGTCTGGTTTACTGTAGTCAGCTCATATCATCACGTTTTATAACCACGACAAGCAGAAAAGCATTTTAGAAGGAAGAACACATCAAACCTTGAGGTGGAGGAGCTACAACAGCAGAATCACTGACACAGATTTGCTGCATCTGGACAGCTGAAGGCTGGAAAAAAAGACCAGGTGTTCCTATTAAAGTGGTGCAGCTTTTATCTATTTATTATAAATCAATAAACATAAAAATAAATATTGCGCAACTTCTGATGAGGGAGACAGTTAGAAAGGTACTTGGTGTAACATCTGGAAATAAGGAAGTGCAGGAGAGCAGAAGGAGAAAGAGGTTGGAGAAACAGAATTGGGATCGACAGAGTGATGATAAAAGTAAGCAGGAGAACAAGGAGATGCGGCAGCAGGTAAAGAGGGATGTGGTGAAAGCCAAGGAAAAGGCATATGAGGAGCTGTAGGAGAAGTTGGACACTAAGGATGGAGAAAAGGATTTGTAGCGATTGTCCAGGCAGAGGAACCGAGCTGGGAAGGATGTACTGCAAGTTAGAGCAATAAAGGATGGAGATGGAAATGTGTTGACTAGTGAGGAGAGTGTGTTGAGAAGATGGAGGGAGTATTTTAAGCAGCTGATGAATGAGGAAAGTGAGAGTGAGAGACAGAGAACGTTGGATGATGTGGAGATGTAAAGCAGGATGTGGAAATGATTATTTTGTTTGTGGATGATATTGTGATTTGTGGTGAGAGTAGGGAGCAGGTGGAGAAGATCCTGGAGAGGTGGAGGTACACGCTGGAGAGAAGAGGAATGAAAGTCAGTAGGAGTGAGACAGAGTACATGTGTGTGAATGAGAGGGAGGGCAGTGGAGGGGTGCGGTTGCAGGGAGAAGAGGTGGAGAATGTGGAGGAGTTCAGGTACCTGGGGTCAACAGTGCAAAGTAATGGAGAGTGTGTTAGAGAAGTGAAGAAAAGAGTGCAGGCAGGGTGGAGTGGGTGGAGAAGAGTGATAGCAGGAGTGATCTGTGATAGAAGAGTATCTGTGAGAGTGAAAGGGAAAGTTTATAGGACTGTGGTGAGACCTGAGATGTTGTATGGATTAGAGACAGTGGCATTGAGTAAAAGACAGGAGGTGGAGCTGAAGATGTTGAGATGTTCGTTGGGAGTGACGAGGATGGACAGGATTAAAAATGAGTTTATTAGAGGGACAGCGCATGTAGGACGTTTTGGAGACAAGGTGAGGGAGGTGAGATTGAGATAGTTTGAACATGTGCAGAGGAGGGACATGGGGTATATCAGTAGGAGAATGCTGAGGATGGAGCCACCAGGTAGGAGGAAAAGAAGAAGATCAAGGAGGAGGTTTATGGATGTGGTGAGGGAAGACATGCAGGTAGTTGGTGCGAAAGAGGCAGATGTAGAGGACAGGGGGGTATGGAGACAGATGATCCGCTGTGGCGACCCCTAATGGCAGCAGCCGAAAGAAGAAGAAGAAGAAGAAATCTATATTTGATAGTAAATGTCAGCTTTTAAACAGAAATGTCTCTTAGTTATTAATAGAGGTCGAGGCACCGGTAGCTGATTGCAGGAACTATCATCTATCAGCAGAAATCCACATCAGCTTCCAGTCCACTGCAATTTACTAGAGCGACCTCTAGGGGGCGAATTTTAGGGGGGGGGGGGGGTTTCATGGAGAATGCTATATTACATTTATTAATTATATAAAGATATTGATTAATGAATATATTCATATATATTTCCTTGAGCACATTTTCATGATTCAGTGCTTTATTTTTATGTATATATAAATATGTATATCAGTGATTAATCGGTTATCGGCGATCCAACTATCGTATCATTCTACCTTTAGTTATAAATGTAGCTTAATTATTTATTAGATTCACCCACCAAGTAAATGTTTTGATTTCAATAGCAATGAATATAAAAAATTTCATTATGACAGTAATGATGCTCTTTTATTAGGGGGTATATCTTTCAAAAAGATTAATTTGACTTTACTGTGCAGAACAAAATAATAAACTAATTTATCATTAGGAGGCAAAATAAATACATTTAACATAAGATCTACAGTAATACTGCTAGTCACTGCAAATTCTGTGGTGCTCAGGGGAAAATGTGGGTACTCTTGGGCTTGAACATTGCTTATTCTCTCTCTCCTCTCTCTCTCCTCTCTCTCTCTCTCTCTCTTACAGGTGATGATGGAGGTGGAGGATAAAGATGTGTTGGCTTCTCAGCTCTTGGTTTTGACTGGTCAGCGTCTGGCCTACTCTTTGTTTCACGCTCAGACTCAGACGAAAGCCAGCATGGAGCTCCTGGCCCGTCTCCCCCCCACCCTCTGTACCTGGCTCAAAGCTATGGTGAGCTTCAGCTGAAAATCTCAGCCCTCACACTCAGGCTTCTGGGAAGATGTTCTCAGGTGGAATTGCAAAAGTGTGAGGTATAAGTAGGGTAATGGACGGATTTGTGTGTGTGTGTGTGTGTGTGTGTGTGTGTGTGTGTGTGTGTGTGTGTGTGTGTGTGTGTGTGTCTTTCTACAGGACCCGAGCGAACTCCGGTGTCTCTTTGTGCCTCTGCAGCAGATCAGCCGCCTGGTGAACCACGTGATCGAGATGCTGCCGGAGAAACATGGGCAGTACAACATGGCATTGCATCTGCTGGAGACGGTGGACACACTGCAGGAGGAGGAGTGAAAGAGAGAGAGAGAGAGAGAGAGAGGGGTGCTGGAGAATATTTCCATGTAAATTCCATTGTCACTTTATAAGTGCACTAATTAAGATTCCACATTACTCCAGACGTATCCGGTCGGTCAGGACGTGGTCAGCGTTTTCAGTTGTGTACCCGCGCTAATCACGCTAATTAACCACTCGATTCTTTACTTATTCATTAATTATGTAATTGCTTAAAATGGCAGTTAATTAACAGGTGTTTTTTTGCTGATTGTTTAATTAATAAATTGACAGACTAAACAATCAGTTAATTAATTTAGTAAATCAATTAATTAACTAACTGACGTTCATCATTCATTAAATGATTTTCCTCTAATAGCACCACACAGAGCATTCGGCATCATATATAAAGGTATTTATTCATTAATAAATTGATTTCTAATTTAATTAACAAAATAATAAATGTAATATATATGAATTTATATATATTTATATACATATATACGTGTGTGAGTCAGTCAAATACTGTGTTGTGCTCTTGTAGGAAAATACAACCTGATGATAATGAGGAGGAGGAGGAGTCTCGTACCACAGCAATGTGTCCAGTGATTTCCTAATTATAAACTTTGATCGCCGTGCCGACACTGGAGACTCCGCCCCTAAACCATTTAAACCCGTTTTCGTAACCCGGTCCTCGTAAACCCCGTGTAAATAAACCGAGTGATCCGATGACCGATGTTTACGGTTCGATGTTACAGAAAATAACCAGTGCGAGACGGACTTGAAGTGTTTCGAGCCGTCGTTGCGTTTCTGTCGTAGTCCTGTCTGATCGAGCGTGAAAACTCAGTGGAGGGATATGTGTGAACGACTAATGAAAAGAGGTTTCTATTTTACACTTTTATGGAGGAAATAAGGAAGTGTGTACATGTGACAGAGGGGGAATGTTAGATGATCAGTGTTAGCAGTTCTATGCATTTTAATGATGAAAAGCATGTCCCCGGCCTTACCGCTTAATGCTGCTGATACGATACGACACGCCACGCGGCGTCAGGGGTCGTTAACGTCGCTCACTATTCTCCTGCAGAAACAGTCACGTGTATTAGTTCATTCTTAGCTGTAATATAACAGGTTTCACTCAATCAGGTGCCGTTCGATCTCTACAGTAACATCTCTGCCCTTCGCTCTTCTTTTTCCTCCTGGAGTTTGTATTGTAAATGTAATTTATGTGTCTATGACAGATCTGGTATTTTCCCGCCCCCAGAGACGGAGGTATATTATGCAGAACAGCCGCTCTACGTTCAAACCCTTCACTCCGAACGAGCTGCTGTTTCTTATCGTACAAACCCAAATACACTAAAAGCGCTATATAAAAGATTCAACACGGAAGTGTGTGCTGTGTTTTGCGTCGCCGTTGTTAATATAAAAGGAGGCATCCTTCCTGTAGCCCTACTCACAGGGCGTTAGTTTCTTTGGGTGGATAACGGGCTGTTTTATGGATGCAGATTAAAATATAATAAAGCATGGGCGTGGCTAACAGGCGAATTATTTTTCTTAATTCTTTTTATTTTATTTACTTTGTACACAAGGAAAAGCAGTAGAAAGCAGTTCTTCATTTACAGGTGCACTCATGTCACTTTCTCTCCCCACAAACACACAGATTTACATATAAATGTAAATAAAAATAAAACATTGGAACATATTTCATTCTATACTACAGTCTCTCAAATTTTCCCCTCATACACACACGTACGAACAAACACGTGAAAGTGATCCTTCAGGGAAATAAATACCAGTTTAGTGCGAAGTTTTTGAGGATAGCTCCGAATCTGACATTAAGCTCCGCCCACTCACAATAGCCACAACGAATCAGAACGATACCTTTTAACCAACTGAAATATCTTGCTTTAGCCTGGAGTGGGCGTGGTCAATTTTTTCATTTATTTCAAGTGCAGTTTCATTCCTCTCCCCTAGAGGGCACTAATATAACAAGATGCTTCTTTGACGCATTTGTTGCACGTATTCTCTGAAAGCCTGCCTCATCGTCACGCCTTCAAGCAGCAGGAATCGAAGGTGCGTTCTGTGTCTGGGCGGGGGCAGGAGGTTTATTGGGCGATGACCGTCTGGCACCGCGGGCACAGGCAGTCGGGCGTGTCCGAGGTGTAGCGTCGACACCGGGGGCAGCGGGACAGAGAGATGGGAACGGCAGCTACAGAGTACGCACTTTCTTCACGGATCTCACCACCTGCAAGACAAACAGTGTCAACAACAAAGACGCTAGGAACGCAGATTAGCGAGGATTAGCATAGCGCCGTTACCTTCCAGATTGATGAGGAAGCTCCCCTTGCTGATGACTGCGTTGTGGGGAAGGTCTCGGGGCAGCACGCCTGTCAGGGTGGTACGTGACGCCATCATCAGCTCCGTCAGCTGAGAACATGTAGAGGTCGGTTCCTCGTGCAGGGACTGAAAAAGCACACAGGCGTGACTACAGGAAGTGCAGGTGCTTAAGACAGGGAGTCAATCTCGAGTTCGAGTTTTAGAGTTCACCTCCACGAGCTCGAAGAAGAGCCCGGGTTCGATGGCGACGGTCAGGTCGTACTCTGCCGCGTTGCATCCTGGGATGGAAGACAGGAAAGAGTCTCTGATGGCGCACGCCCCCTCTACGGCTTCCTCCAACCCGGGTTTCCTCCACACAGAGCTGCTTTTAATCCATCCACTCCGGAACACACTCTCTCCTTCTGCACAACCAAACAGAGACGTGCAGGTAAAACGGTTTCTATGGTAACACCTCATCCGTAGTTTCATGAGATTTATGGAAGGAGTCTCCAGTGTCAGAGCTTCTTCAGGAAAATATGACATTACACGTAACTATAAAGGGATAAAAAGTGTACCGTCGTGCCCTGGCGCGTGCTGGTACACCTCCTCGGCCAGGTGAGGGAGGATCGGCGCGATGGAGCGAGTCACGCCATCCAAAATCTCCTCCAGCACAGTCTGACATGACCTCCTGCCCAGAGAGTTCTCCCCATCACAGTACAGCCTAAGAGACAGACAGGGGGTTACAAAGACCATGCAACACTTTTTATCCATTTAGAGTTACATTTAACATGAGAGCGCAACCTGAAGGCTGTTCTGGAAATTGATTGGACCCGTCCTGACCAATCAGGATCCAGCATTGCTCACCTGTCTTTGATGATGCTGAAGTAGAAGCTGCTCAGGTCTCGGGTGATAAAGGCCTGCAGGAGACGAATCACTCGGCCGCAGTCAAACTCACTGTATGCATCAGTTACCTTACACACACACACACACACACACACACACACACACACGTGTTAAACACTTGTAAAAGGAGTGAGTGACACGCCTGATTAATCATTAACACACCTTAATGCTGAAGTCTCGCAGCAGGTGCAGTAGGTACTGGTCGATGTAGTGCATGTCTTTGGAGTCTACAGCATGAATGCGAGGGTCAAAACCATGTAGGTTCCCCAGCAAGAACCTCAGAGTGTTCCTCAGCTGCATTGTGGAGAACCCGAGAGAAAGAGAGAGAGAGAGAGAGAGAGAGAGAGAGAGAGTGAGCGCGCTAATGAGGTCATTACAAGTGTTTATATCCTAAAACTATAATAGTTGTGTGTGTGTGTGTGTGTGTGAGACCTTGTTGATGTTCTCTCTGGCTGTGTTCAGTGCTTTGGGTCCAATCTGGACCTCAGAGAAAACGTTAGACTCTGCGACCCACCACCTCAAAACATCTGCACCGTACGGAGGGGAAACCGCCAGATCCTGGTAAAGAGAAAGGGATTGATGGTTGAATAGACTGATGGAGGTATGGTGTGAATAATTAAACGGATTGATAGACAAAAAAATGAATGAATGGATAGAAGGGAGAAGTGAAAGAGTGTGTTAAATATGGATGGATGGATGAATGGATGGATGGATGGATGGATGGATGGAGAAGATGAGCAAAGATGGAATGATTCATGCATAAGCCCAGTGACTGATGGGTGGATGAATAGAAATATAGATGGAGTGAAATAGGGATGGGATGGATGATGGATGGATGAAAGGATGGGTAGATTGCAGCAAACTCTGAACAATGGATGGATAAATCTATTTATCCCAAAAGGATCAACAGACAGACTGATGTAATAAAGGAGAGACAGATAAATAAACGAGTGCCTCACCGTTCCTCCGTTAATGACAACGTTGGGGTCGACAACGTTACCCAGAGACTTGGACATTTTCTCTCCTTTCTCACTGAGCACAAATCCATGGACCACTAACGCCCTAACACACACACACACACGCACACACGCACACACGCACACACGCACACACGCACACACGCACACACGCACACACGCACACACAGAGAGAGACAGAGGTCATACTATACAAATTGTATTATCTATATTTTACATATAATATCTGTAACACACACACACACACACCTGTAAGGTGCTTTGTTGCGCACAGCCACGCTGGTCAGCAGAGACGACTGGAACCAGCCTCCGATCTGATCCTTCCCCTCTATGTACACGTCTGCCCTCGGGTCTGCGTCTGGAACACACCACAACTCAGGATTCCAAAACATGTAAAATACCGTCCAATGTAAAACGTAATCAGATCAGATCACGTGATTATCTACGTCACAATGCCAGGAGGCGTGTCACGGCGGCGTGTCACGGAGGCACACACTGTGCGCCACAGACAACAGAGTTAAACAATATTAAAGGTGCAGTAAGTGAGTTTGCTGTGCAGATCAGTTTAGAGTTTCTCTCTAAACTACATGCAGGGATCAGGGAGATTTCCAGTCAATGCTGTTATTAGGGAAGACACACGGTGTGTGTGTGTGTGTTTGTGTGTGTGAGTTGACAGAAAGATTGTGTTGTTATCGGTTTGTTTATTTGTCCACCATGTACTTTTAACCAGCCCCTTTTTCCTGTGTCAGCATCTTTCTCACCCGCTGAGGACACATACATGGAGATCAAACTGCTGCACATCTGGTTTAACACACACACACACGAAAGAATGGAGACACACCCTGTAGCACAGCAGCCCAGGACGTCCCACTGTCAAACCAGATGTCCAACACGTCCTCACCCCGCACGTAATCCATCACAGCTCCGGCTTTACTCTAACACACACACACACACACACACACACACACACACACACACACATCACCTTGATGTTGATTATTTACTACTCCAGCAGGACATGAGCCTTTTCATCTTTTACCTTCTTCAGTACGTCAGGAGGAAGTAGTGTTTCCAGTGGCTCCACCCACCAGCTGTCACTTCCTTTCTCTGCAAACACACTGGCGATGTGAGACACGGTGTACCTGTCAATCAAAAAAAAGATGAGTGGGCATGGCATGGGCGTGGTGCATGTCTGGGTTGTTGAATAAACGTGTGTGTGTGTATGTGTGTGTGTGTGTGTACGTACTTGTTGATGAGAGGTTCCCCAGTGTGTTTGTGGTAGAACACAGGGATGGGAACACCCCAGCTCCTCTGACGTGAGATACACCAGTACGTCCTTCTGTCCAGCATCGCCAGGAGACTCGCCCGGGCCGACTCGGGCATCACACGCACCTTCTGTAGCACCTCCTACAGTACAGGCGTGAAGATCCAGATCACAGCACGAGTCAATCAAAAAGTCATATATATATATATATATACTGTATATACACTGTATATATATAGGAATTAGGACACCTGACTTTTCCAGCCGTATGTGGTTCTTCTCCATTTACCACAACGTTGGAGGTTCATAATTGTGTATTTTCCCTTCACTTGAACTTGAATTCCAAAACCTGTTCCAGCATGAGCACAAAGCCAGCTTCATGAAGATCTGCTCTCCATGTTTTAGAGTGGAAGATCTCCTGCTATAGAGATCCAATTAAACACCCCAGGAACCTTCTCACCTACATCACTACCTGACTTCACGAACACCATGATAGCTGAAGGAATCTCCACAAAACCTAGTGGAACATCTTCCCAGAAGAGTGGAGCTCATAATAACAGCACATGGGACTGAATGTGGAATGAGATGTTTCAAAGACAAAGACGGATGGATGGATGCAGTGAAAGACAGAGGGATGGGTGGACTAAAGAATGGGGAGAGGAGGATAAAAAACTGGAATGATTGGTGCATAAACCCATTGACTAAAGGAAGGAGGGATAGATGGATGGATCAAATGAACTATGGATGGGGGGGATAGATGAAAAGATGAATGGAGTGAAAGATGGATGGATGGATGGATGGATGGAAGCAAACTCTGAAAAATGGATGGATAAACCAAAGGATAAATGAATGTATGGATTAAGTGAAGGATAAATAGACGTATGGACGAGGTAAAAGAAAAGACATAAATAAACGAGTAGTTCACTGTTCCTCTGTTAATGATGACGTTGGGGTCGAAAACGTTACCCAGAGACTTGCAGATAATCTTATAATCAGGTGTCCACAAACTGCCTGGTGTTTTTAACAAGCTCATCGGAGAACATGGAGAATGTTTGTTGTTAGTGTGAATATGCAAATGAGGAGCGCTGATAAGCCAATTGTGTGTGACCTAAATTTGCATACCGAAACAGAAAATATATCATATTTAAAACGGCTCTGCTGTTTTATGATGCGATAACACACAGGATTCGATGTGGGATTTTCAGATCCCAGTTCTTTAAATGTTTACTGAGTCTCACCTCAGACTGAATTACAACTTTACCAGATCACTGGTTCCGTTTGTGCACTAACTTCTCAGGACCCTTCACCAAGTCATGCTAGCTCACCTTAGCCGTGTCCTTCAGGCTGGCCGTGTTGATGAACCACTGCTTGCTAGCTCGGATCACCACGGGCTTCTTACTGCGCCAGTCGTACGGGTAACTGTGTACACACGGCTCCTCTTTAATTAAAGCTCCAGCGGTACGGAGCATCGAGATCACTGTAACACACACACACACACACACACGTTTTAGCTGGCGGAAGTAAAAGTATTATTGATATATTAATCATAACCTGTAATAGACACGTGTGTTATGACATCATAAAATGCCAGAGCCAATCAGATTTCACTATAGATTACTGACAGAATGGGAGTAAAAACCCGGGTTTATATTGAAACCTGCAGCCACGTGAGCACAGTTTGTTCGCACGCTTGTTACGTATCTTCTGTACAGCTGTAAGGTTTCTTCACCATCGACGTGGAGGTGAAGGTTCTCATAATCCGTGTCTCAGAATCCAAAACTCTGAAGTATTTAATGTGGATTATGATTATACAGCGCTTTCAGTGTTAGTGCTCATATGCAAAATATGTAATTTAAGACCCAGAGGTAGTGAGGTGTAAAAGTATTGGCACTGCATCTGTTATGATTGTTTTGTTTTTTTTTCGTTTCTGAATTTTCTAACCTGTAGATGTTCCGTCCTCCAGGACACTCAGACCCTGCAGATCAGCACCGGCTGCCTCTGTGAATCTGCCCTCTTCATCCACTATACACTCCTACACACACACACACACACACACACACACACACAAACAAACAAACACGCACACCTTTATTTCCTGGCAAATTACACTTGAGAGGATCTGATTGGATGTTTGGTTGATTGACGCACCACGGGCAGGCTGAAGTGAGAGGCCACGCTGTAGTCCTCCATGCCGTGAGCAGGAGCCGTATGGACCAATCCGGTTCCTTTAGCCATGGTCACGTGATTAGCCGGCAACAGGGGAACTTCCTTTCCAGGAATTGTGGGATGAGGGCAAATTCCACCGTCCAGATCAGAGCCTGGAGAAGAGAAAGAAAGAGTTACAGATGATGATGATGATGATGAGAGAGTTAGAAAGGAAAAGTGTGAGAATACAAAGGAAGACACCACATAAGCAATATATTTATAGTAAAAATATATATAAAAAGAAAGACAGAGCATCGTGAGAAAGACAGAAAACAGACAGACAGAAGATGAAGAGACATAGAAACAGGTGAGAGAGGAAGAAAAAGAGAGGGTGTAAGGGGTAGAGGTGTACAGGTGTAGGGGGATACAGGTGTAGGGGGATAGAGGTGTACAGGTGTAGGGGTGTAAAGGTGCAGGGGGATAGAGGTGTACAGGTGTAGGGGGTAGAGGTGTACAGGTGTAGGGGTGTACAGGTGCAGGGGGATAGAGGTGTACAGGTGTAGGGGGTAGAGGTGTACAGGTGTAGGGGTGTACAGGTGCAGGGGGATAGAGGTGTACAGGTGTAGGGGGTAGAGGTGTACAGGTGTAGGGGTGTACAGGTGTAGGGGTAGAGGTGTACAGGTGTAGGGGGTAGAGGTGTACAGGTGTAAGGGGTAGAGGTGTACAGGTGTAGGGGGTCGGTGTGTACAGGTGTAGGGGGTAGAGGTGTACAGGTGTAGGGGTTTATTATATGTACCCGTAAATGTAGCCAGGTTTTGTAGTTCAGTGCCGAGTATACTGCTGAGGTTTGCAATGCGCTCAGTCGCTACCAGGAGGAGCTGTTCATCATCACCTCTCTTCACTAAAGAGTACCTGAAGAGTGAACACACACACACACACGAGAGAACATCAAAATGAAGCTTATGTACGTAAGGTATAGTGGTATGTCAGGTGACGCGTGTGTGTGCGTGTGTGTGTGTAAAACTCACTGTGCTTTGGGCATGAAACACACTGCCTGGTTGGCTGGAATAGTCCATGGTTGCGTTGTCCACACCAGCACACACACTTTACCCTGCAACTCCCCTGCAAAACAGAAATGGTCGTGTAACGTGTTTTCTCTCCGCTGTGTGTGTGTGTGTGTGTGTGTGTATGTGTGTGTGTGAGAGAGACAGAATAAGGAAGTTAACATACCCATCATTGTGGTTAGTTTAGGTGGGAGTGTGTTGAGAGGGAACGTAGCGTACACTGCAGTGCTCACGTGCTCAGGGTTATACTCCAGCTCTGCTTCTGCTAACGCTGTCCTACACACACACACACACACACACACACACACACACACACACAGACACACACACACACACACACACACACAGACACACACACAGACACACAGACACACAGACACACACACACACACACACACACACACACACACACACACACAGCGGAGAGAAAACACGTTAGACACCCATTCCGCTCTTATCATACATGAAATTGTATCAGAGTTTTCTCACCTGGATGATGGAGACCAGAAGACGGGTTTATAATCCTGATAAATCAAACCCTGAAACATCACAGAGTCTACAATCAGTGCTCATATTCACTCATTCATCCCTTCTTCCATTCATTCATTCATTCATTCATTCACTCACTCATTCAGCTTTACTCATGCTTGGACCTGGGGGATATAAATAACTGAACGAATGAATGAATGAAAGGTTGAGTTTAAATTCCAGCCATAACAAGCTGCTACTCCTGGGCCCCTGAGCGAGGCCCTTAACTCCATCTGCTCCAGATTCAGGAGATAACGAGGCTTCACCTTGCTGTGCATCTCCTGGAAGACGCGGAGCTGCGCCGCCTCGTACGTTCCGTTAAACGTGTAGTAACTGTTCTCCCAGTCGGCCATGATGCCCCAGCGCTGGAACGCTGCACGCTGCCTCGCGATGGCGGATTCCGCGTACTCCCGAGCTGCACCACAAAGACGAGTCATTCAGAGACAATACAGGAAGTGGAACGAGTGATAGACTATAATCCTGTAACATCTTCACACTAGGAGCTTCAACAACTCCTCCTGACCTTTCTGTCGGATCTGTAGAGGACTCAGGTCTTTGGTGTCGAGTTCTCCCAGGGCTTTGAGCTCGATGGGAAGACCGTGGCAATCCCAGCCGGGGACGTAGCTCACCTTCCTTCCTCGCAGCATCTCAAAGCGATTGTGAACATCCTTCAGGATCTGCAGAGAGAACAACAAGAAACATCTGACACGTTTATCTACACAAGCATTAGATTGCTACGTGCTTCTCTTTAGACACCGCAGTCTGGATTTATCTCCACATGCTGCTTTAATAAGTTCCACTCCTCTGAGAAGATGTTCCACTAGATTTTGTGGAGGGTGTTAGTAAGTAAGGTGCTGATGTAGGTGAGGTAAGGAGGCCTGGGGTTACCTTGTTGAGGGCGTGGCCGACATGGGCGTCTCCGTTGGCGTAGGGCGGCCCGTCGTGGAGACAGAACTCCTTCTTGGATTTTCTCTCTCTTTGCCACGTGTAGAGCTGCTCAAACCCGCAGTCCTGCACGTACAACAGTGCGTTAAGAACATATCATGACGTGTTTATTTTAGTTTGGGGGTTCAGAGAGATTCGGTGTGGCGAGGTTAAAGAGAGCGATGCGGCGGCGCTTTAGTGCCTCACCTCACTTTATCTCATCTTCTCAAACAGATCGACCTCCAGAGCTTCACGACTTAAACTCACAACCTGCTGATCATCCTCTCATAGATCTAAAACTGTACACAATTCTAGAACTTCCTTTTTATTTATTGAAGATAAAAATGTAAACACGGAGCGAGTCACCAATCAGGATCGAGCGCACGCTCTGTTTTACACGTGTTCTGATCGGCGCTCGGTGCATCTACTGATCACCAACATACAGTTCAGCATCAGTTCAACATCAAGCAGAACATTTAGAGAGGAATAAATGATGAAGAACCTCCAGACTCGAACTCGCCACAACACACGTGACCTCATTTACATCATTTATTTAAATTGAAGGCAAAAACCTTTGTACTTTTACTGAAGTGAAAGTTTAAAGGGACACTTTTACTGTTACTGGAGGAACATCTGGTTCTATGGTTTGTGTTCATTCATCAGTAATATAAAGGCTGGTCGGTATACCGGTATAATGTCAATATCGTGATAACAATTACGCGGTACACTATTGTGGAAAAAATCGTTATAATTATTATTTTGCAGGTGTGTGTGTGTGTGTGTGTGTGTGTGTGTGTGTGTGTGTACCCGCTGTATCTGTAGCTCGACATCCAGAAGTTTCTGCCCGGTGAGCTTCATGGGGAAGTGTGTGCGGGGGAGCAGGACGGTGTGTCGGTACTCCGCGGGTGTCTGAGCTCCGGACCCGGGGGCGGCCGCTGCGTCCCCGGCGGAACTAAAGGAGAGAGCGGCCCGGAACGCGGCGACTCTCCGCGCACCGAGACCCTGCCCCAACCGCACCGCCTGCCCCCACCTCCGCCCTGCTAAAGCGGAAACACGGCACAGAAACATGTGTGGAAGTAAAAACTCCTCTTTTTACCCTTTAATTCACTTATTAATTAATACAGTTACATTAGTGTTCAACGTGACCTGCACACCGTGTCGCCTGTCAGCAGCTGTTTCCACCCGGAAGCTTTGAAAAGACGCACACTCACGGATGCTAAGAAGGGACACGCGTGGGTTTGGGCGTTACAAAATCGCGTTTCTGGAGTTTTTGTTTACAGTTTTTCTCAGTTGCTTTGTTTTATTTCTCGGATCAGGAAGAACATTTATCTAAACAATGTGTACAAACAGAACAAAACACTGGATTTCTTTAAAAAAAAAAAAACTTAACTTTTCTCAAAATCCTCAGTTCATCTCTCAAAAAATGTGTCAATGATCATCTCATTATCATCAGAATGATGAGTTCTTTTATTATTGTTTACAAACAGGATCATCACAATGTTTATTCATGTGATCAGTATGATGCTGCACAGTTTCAGTGTTTCCTGATATAAACTATGGTTTGGATGATGATTAAAACTGCATGAGTCTGAATTTCTTCTGTTTGTCATCTTTGAGTTTCAGCAGCACAAAAGTATTTATTTGAGTGGATATTTGATTGATGTTGATTGTAAAAGACCAGACAGTATTCACACTTTTACTGTATTAGTGTTTGTTTGTTTCCTGGTTGTAAATTGTAATTGTGTATTTCGGCGTCTGTCACTAACTGAAGGATCACGAGATTCACCTTTGACCTGTTTTAGAGAACTGGTTCTCTAAAGACACTCGTACACAATCCATTCCATGATGTACAAAAGAATTCAAAAACTATAACAGAACTAAATTTTTACAACTAATTTTACAGTAAAAAACTGTAAAAATTACCGTGTTTCACTGTTTTTTCTCAGTATCTTTGCAGCGTTTCTCAGATCAGAGATGAAATTCTCAAAACTACATGTTCTTCCACATCATGTACTCATTTGTGCTCATCATAAGAACATTTCTTATTGTTTTGATCAAAGTGTGAATTCTTTTGTGCATCATTGAATGGATTGTGTACGAGTGTCTGCTGTTTCCTACAGTATCAGTTGTTTCTGTTCATGATGATTAAAATATATTCTACTGGTTTCACCTGAACAGTTTTAACCTCCAAAAACATCTCAGCATCAGTTGATTGTGTATGTCATTAAATATAAAATGATTAAACCAGTCGTCAGAATCTTTCATCTAAACTTTCTACTAAACTTTTATTGTGTAAATGTGTTGAATTGATGAATTGTGCAGATGAATGTTGAAGGTCACTGATGAAGGCGAGTGAACGACATCAGATCAACCGATAATCAACCAGTTCTCTAAAACAGGTCAAAGGTGAATCTCGTGATCCTTCAGTTAGTGACAGACGCCAAAATACACAATTACAATTTACAACCAGGAAACAAACAAACACTAATACAGTAAAAGTGTGAATTCTGTCTGGTCTTTTACAATCAACATCAATCAAATATCCACTCAAATAAATACTTTTGTGCTGCTGAAACTCAAAGATGACAAACAGAAAGATTAAAACTGTGCACAACACGACTAAACACTGTGACGATCCTGTTTGTGAATAACATCTAAAGAACTCGTTATTCTGATGATAATGAGATGTTCTCTGACAAATACTTACTTTTGTTTGAATGAAGGATTTGAATAAAAGTTCAGGTTTTTGTAAGAAATCCAGTGTTTTGTGCTGTTTGTACACATTGTTTTGAGAAATGTTCCTACTGATGTGGAAATCTAAAGGATGATTTGAGAAATAAACCAAAGATTTATATCGATTTACATGCACATTAGATTTTATTACTCTTAAGGAAAACACCTGAACACCAATCTGATCAGACTCAGTCTAATCTAATCAGTAGTGTGTTGCGGTGTTCATATAAGCATCAAAATAAAGAGGTAAAAAAGTGATTTATAGTGATTTTTTAAGGGGACATGATTGTTCCTGTCAGACTGACTGATTTCTGAGGATTTAAAAATGATAATAAATTACTTATAAATGATAAATTACAGAGTCTATTGCGCCTTTCAATTACGAAAGAAGGATATTGCGCATGCGCAGTAAGAACACCATGACCACTAAACTGTGCGGTGAGTAAAACAGTTCTGTTTCTCACCGCGTGTCTTTCATTGCATAATCACGCCCCCCCCCCCACCCCATTCCAAAAAAACCCCCCACAAGGTGGCGCTGTTCCCACGCCTCGGGCCTGCATGTGGCGCACCTTCACTGCGTACAGGGGCAGTTTTTATATTTACAAAAGAGAAATAATAAAACATTCCTACATCTATTCATTAAGTTATTGTTATAATTGATATTTTAGTTACATTAATATGTATTTATGTTAATTATCATTATTAAATTAATTATATTCGTGTAAATTCCCCTGAACCGCTTCGTTTAAACCCAATTAAAGCCAATGAGAAAAGAGAGAGAGAGAGAGAGAGAGTAGGGGGGGGGCGTCCACATGACGTCATCGGGCGCTTGCTTTATAAAACCCTGTTGGGCTCGCGCTCATGTGCAATAAGCTCAAAATAGATCTTCAGGTGCGCGTGTGACAGAGAAGAACCGAGGAACCTTCACCATGAATAAAGTTCAAATGGCGTGTTTAGTGCTGGTGCTGATTGTGCAATTCGCAACGCAGGTGTGTAACACACACACACGTTTTTTTTTTTAAAGGTTTTTTTTAATATTTCTTATTATAGTTTTATTTAATTCTGCAGCGCTGTAGAGACTCATTGGTGCGCACCTTTTCGCACAGGCTTGATTTTATCATCCTCAACCATCCATCCATTTCTCTTTCCATCCATCCATCCGAAATCCGGTTTAATCTCATTTAATCTGCGCATCACCGTTTTTCAGTCGCGCGTCATTCATTCAAACAAATTAACGGCTTTTTAATGAACGCATTTTGTTAATTAGTCTTAATTACTTGTTACTTCAAAATTGTAGTAATTAATTAGACTGACTTTTAGGAAGATGTTTGGGTGAATGGGTGTTTCTGCTCATGCTTTAGTAAACCTGCCGGTGTTATTTCTTTAATTCGGATTGATTCTAGTTGAATCTGGTTTAGTTTGTTGCTCCTTCACCAGACTTGTTTGTTTTTTCTGTGCTGGTTTGTGGTGTTTTTAGTTCTGACTAAACCCTAGATCATGGTTGAACATGTGACTGGGTGTAATGTCCTGTCTGAGGTGTTTGTGTTCAAACAGGATGGTGTTAAAGATGTTGTTTGGTGATTGAAGATTGCTAGAAGATCATGATCTCATCTTAATTAGTTGAGCTGCTGAATTTCTAATGTTCTCAATCTTTGTCCCCTCTGATGCTCAGGTCTATTCTGAAAACGCAACTACAAACAGCACTACTCCAAAAAATGGAGGCTTCATGGTGCTGCACAGCATCTTCAGCCTGGTCCTGCCTGCTGGCCTGCTCGCGTTTCTGCTCCATGATCTCCGCTGGTGAACCTCCGGCGTCGACAAACGAAGGATGGAGCCACGCCCGAAGAGCCTCACTTTCTAAATCCTTTAGTCGAAATGGAAACGATGCCATGCTGTGAACCCACAGGAGATTAAATTATTCTTGGTGGAGGACCTTTTTATTTCTTTTTCTTTTTTTAAGGATCTATAAACTGAAGCTCTTTTTGAAGTCTCTCGCGAGGCGTTCAGTCGGTTCCTATGATGCCCAGGAAATGTTTTTTTGCGATTGAGGCTGATCAGGAATTGACCCGTTCCCTTTTTCATTAGTGATTTTAAATAATAAAAATGTCCCTGTAATTTTGTATGAATCTTTAATTGTTCCAATTGTAACTCTACAATAAAAGATGGTTCCTCCACTGGTTTGTTCTTTGTGCCTTCTGTCATGCTTTTCTTCATCCAGTTCCTCGTTTCAGACCCAGTGATTGGATCAGTGGTGTTCACCACAAACTTCCTGTCATTCAACAAGCAGAGAATAATTCTCAGACTGTTCACGGTTTAGTAGAGCAGCAAAGTTCCTGATTCTTAATTTGAGCTCTTTTTTTTTTTTATTTCCATTGATAAAATAAAATATTCCCACAAAGTAGCTCTAAAATTGACACAATTGTGCATAATGATTGCGTGCCTCAGAACAGCTGACGTACACATGACGTGTCGAAGGTAAAAATCGCACAATTTGAATGCTTTACGCTGGCAGCAATGGAGAAATGCAAAGCATGCTAATAGTTGGAAACTTCTGAGAATATATTGGTCACTTTTGTAGAACTTTTGTGTATCCAAGGCTTTCTCTGTAATCCCAGAGCTACTTTTTCTGATTAATCAGATCTTATTAAAATTCACATTTAAAAAAAAAAAAAAGCTAAAGATTTTGCATTTTAGTAGTTTAAGTAATCAAATGTTTGTTTCCTGATGGGCGTGGCCTCTCAGGATGACTTCACCCCCTCGCGAATCATCTACACTCTTGCTTTCGTAGGTCATGTTCACGCTAAATCTTAATTTAAAAAACGTAAATTTCTCTCCTAGTGGCCTTCCGTCCACACGTTTAGTCCACGGAAACGTAGCTTTCTGAAAACGCGATACAAAGTGGATGCATTTGCGTTTTTTTTTTTTTTTGCTTTTGCATTTTCACGTTAGTGTGAACTGCATCTTTTATCGCTGTCCTTGAAGCATGGTGGCGGAAAGTAAATAAACACCAGGCTAAAATGACTCTCGGGTCGAAGCGTCTCATGTTTCTCTCCTGCACGGTTTATTCGCTTGTGTATTGAGATGTGACGTTCTCGGTCATTTCTGTGCAAATCGAAAACAAAAATGTGGATGTGGAGCGTTTTTAGACAAATGGCATTTTCAGATTTAGTCTGATAAATGTAGAGATAGCGGTTGTTATGGGATCTTAACCCAGATAAGCTCGTGTGATTGAACAGAGCTCTCCGCCATCATGAACCCTAATCGGCTGAGTAGTTTTTGGAGAATCTGTTTATTGCTCCTGGTTCATAATCGCCTGAATGACTTACTGACTCATTTTAGTTTGTTTTTTTGTCACCTACGTTTGGGCAGCGTTTTCCTTCTTTCAGTTTTAGTTCTGTAGGATCTGAGCAGAAGAGAGAAAAGCGCCAAAACAAGCACATGGTTACATAATTCATTTCTCACCACTCAAGAGCTTTCACTTGCTCTTCCATTGGATATCTTAAAATATCTTCATGCTTCCTGGGTGTACATTATTCTTTAAAAAGTCCTTGACTAAACTTGGCCTTGCTGACTCAAGAAGGTTGGAGCTTTAAAATCCAAAATTAAGACGAGGCTAATGAAAGTGAGATTGTCAGCTTTTCGAACGCTCTGCTGATTAGCATGCTAATCCCAGTTTCTCATAAGTGGATATGTGTAAGCCTTGGATTATCCCAAACCTCAGCCGTATGAGACACAGACCTGCTGTCAACTCTTTATTCAGACATTTATTTATAATTACAGATCGTATATTTCGGATCGTAAATTTCGGTTCTTTTAAGTGAAACGGAGGCTTCTGATTGATTCGCCAATCACAGACTTATTGGGGTCTTCCAGTAATAGCAAAAGTTGTTGATCAACTTGTTCACGGTGATTATTAGTCAGCAGGAATACCACAAGATTGATTAGTTATTAAAGAAATGATAAGGTCTCTGTAGGCAAGATTCATCACGCTTTCAAACAGACACATCAGGATTTCCTGTTGAGGTTTCCGGCTATTTGTGGGTGTGGGCAAAAAAATATATGGAAGACTTCAGGTTCAGATTTCAAGCAGGAGTTTATTCCACCACCTTGGTGCCATTACAGAGAAAAGTATTGAAGTCCTTGTAACGAAATAGATGGCGGGAGCAGGTGAGGGTTTTTTTTGGGGGGTAACAGTAAGAGCTCAGAGGTTGAAAGGTCTGAATTTGGCTTTGTTTTAAACCTCATGCACGTGGAACCTTCAGGATTCCTTTGTAGTGGTGTGGAAGAACTTATGAAGGTTGTAAACGAGTCGTCTGACTGCATTCTGGATCAGTTGCAGAAGCCAAACCATATCTGACAGACGCCATTATCTATTGCAAACTATAATTACCTTATTTTTCCTACTGAGTACTTGAGAGTGAAGGGTTTCGCTCAGCTTGGTGATGCGGGGATTTAAACTTACAACCTTCTGATCTACTACTAGTTAAAATGGCTTTCTGAGGCACACAAGCCAGGAGGAAGGTGCACGAGTCCAGAGTTCAGATGAAGTTCTGAATAATCTGATGTTGTAAAGCAGAAATTAACATGAGCGTGTCCTTCCTTCTAAACATTATGTAAACTGAATGAGGCGACAAGATGAAACCACAGTTATGTTTTTTGTTTCACTGTTCATGTAAAACAGGAAATAAGTACTAACTTCAGGTATTAACTACATTTGTAAGTATAGGATTAATTTAAGATTCGTGTATAAAATCAACGCCCGCAATGTTTTTTTTTCTTTTTATGCTTCACACACACACACACACACACACACACACACACACACACACACACACACACACACCGTTAAAACAGGATGCTTCTGTGTGCAATTGTTTTTTTTTTTTCTGTTGCAAGTAAATGTTTGCTGAAGGTCGCTGTTTCCGAGTGTCTCATCTCATGTATATATAACTATAGTCTCCATGTACTGGCACAAGATGTACACCATCACCTTGTTTTGAAACTAACACCTTAGCAACAGATGCACTGGTTTTATGAGGCCACGTTTGAGGCCAGGTTGAGTTGTTGCAGATTTTTTTTAAACAATTTGTAAATTGGAATAATTACCAAAAACCATTTGTGGTTGTTGTTTTTTTTTTGCTTCTAGGCTTCAGGCCTTTCAGTTTGCAAGGAGCTGAAAGGGTTATTGTTTATTTAATTAAAATAAAAAAAAAGCTAGAAAACAAGAACATTTTAGCTAGCATTTTCTGAGGTAACGTAGTAAACACAGTGTAAATAGTTGTCTGAAAACTAGCTTCTCTTTCAGCTAGCTGATTAAATGAGATGAATAGCAGCAGCTACAGAGAAGAGCTGCATGTTTGTGTTGATGCGTTTTAGCATGTTTTGAATTACTGCTAACTTTACCTCAGAGTTTGACTGGAAACGTCTTGAGGAGCCCACAGACTGGGCCATGTTTCGAAAAACACAGCTAATGTATAGTGGTTTTTCTGAATTCTAATCAACACCATTTTGAATTTGTGCTAATCAGAATGCATGCAAGCTAACCAAAGCTACTTAGCATTTCTGAAGGCGGTAAATGGGTTCATTCTTAATGAGGATGCATATAGATATAGCAAACTGGGCAATTAATGATAGAAAGAAGGAATAGTATGATAAGGTTTCAGGTTAGTTAAGCAACTTGATGTTCATGCATCTGGGTTATGTTTGGGAGAAAGTGTGTTTGGAGTTTAACGCCAGGCCACTGATCTACTTAACTAGATTCAGTTTTGTGTAGCACTGTATATATGTGAACAAACACAATGATGCATCCTGAAAAAAACCCCACACAACAGGAAACACCTGCCTGCTTTACCGCGCTGTGCAATGCAAAGTGCAAACCTCAAAGTCTGGAAGTCTATAAAAAAGGTGTTATCATAAAGCAGCCAGGTTTTTAGTGTAACTGTATGTAATTTAGTGCATTTAATGAAGTGTTCACATTTAGGTTTATATGGACACATGCTGGTCCCTTAAAAACGTGTCTTTCGGTGTTTCCTGACCAAAAGGAATGAAAAGCATGGAGTTCTGAATGAGTTTTGTAAAGACTACGACACTATTGGACCCCCCCACCTCCCTCACCACACAGACACCTACACACACACACAAACACACACACACACACACACACACACACACACACACACACACACACACACACACACACACACACACACATGCATTATGGGAACCTCTTTGATTCCCCTGTTCACATGACAAAAGCCCCCATTGTCCCCCAAGAGCCAGAATGTTTCAGCTTGCAATTTTTACTTTTTTTCTTTTTTTCGCTTTTCATTCCCCTCTCTCATTGTTCTCACTCTATCATCCAAGACATCTCCATCTTCTCATGCTTATCAGTCAGTTCCTTCTTTCTTCAATCCTTCTCTTTATCCATGTCTCTCTTGTCATCTCTTTCCCTACTTCAGGGATCCATTGTCTAGTTTTTCCTGTGAGTGCCAACATTTAC
>NC_139579.1:33004793-33039793 GCF_946808225.1 Silurus aristotelis
ATATCATCAGGCTGTAGTTTGAGAACAATAGACTCTGGTGATTCTTTTTGAATCCGTCAAAAAGAATTTGCATTTCTGGATGTTTGGAAATGAGAAGTGTTGCTTCCTCAGTCATGTCTGTGGTCCAAATGCAGGTTCCTGATTGTTGCACGTTAGATATTAACCCTTAACCCCTGTCAGGTGCTGATGGTAAAACCTTCTGAGGAAGAAGCTGAACTGGTTTTAATGGCTCTAATGGGAATTGCATTGGTCTGAATGGAAACTGAAATTCTACAGGGAATCTGTCACCCTACATTTTATTCCATTAAAGTCCAATAAAAAACTTTTTAGGACACCATTAAAAGAATTAGGACACTGTTAGAAAATGAGTAAGGAATATGAGGACACTACAGGGAATTAGGACACAATTAGGGAACACTATATAGAACACTATTAGGATACCATTACCAGTAACAGTGCAGCTACAATACTTATTCAGTGGTGTGTGTGTGTTAGGCACTTAGTTTGTGCTCTTACCCCCCTTCCCACTGACACATCCAATGTTACTTGCATCTTTTGCTAAGAATCTTATGCCCAGTATTTCATTCATTCATCTTTGGGTGGCTGAACCCATGTGATCCTACTTTTCATGGAGCACACTAGACCTTCTGGGGTTCAGATTAAAGGATTTGCCATTTTAATTCAATGCAAGGATTTGCAGAGTAATATATTGCTCCAAGCTGATTTCACAGTCATGACTTTCTAAAAAACAGCATCAGCACACAGATGGATAATTTTTCAATACATATTAAAAAATTGTCTCTTTAAAAACAAACCTAAAAATGGTATTGACTGTATGAGACTGTTAAAAGGACATTACTCATAATTTTTCATTTCAGTGCTCATGTTAATTTTTACTCTCCAGTGTTCTGTATTGTTTAAAGACTATAATCACACTCTTGATATCACCCAAATGAGGATGGGTTCCTCTTTTGAGTTTGGTTCCTGTCAAGGTTTTTTCCCTCATAACATCTCAGGGAGATTTTCCTTGCCACAGTCACCATGGCTTATTATCAGGGATAAACACACATCGTGCACATTAACTGTTAAATTCTGTAAAGCTGCTTTGAGACAATGTCCGTTGTGAAAAGCGCTATAGAAATAAACTTGACTTGACTTGACCATTAGGGAACCTTGGGACACAAATAGGCTTCCTTAGGATACCATTAGAACATGATTAAGGACCAATAGGACACCATTAGGGAAACTTGGGACACGAATGAACATGATTAAAGACCCATTAGTTACCATAAGAACACCCTTAGAAAATTAGGGGACCATTACAATACCAGTAAAGATCCTTAGGACACCAGTAGAACATGATTAGGGACCCATTAAGGACTGTAAGAACACAATTAGGATACCGTTAGGGACCATTACAACAGCATTAGAGATTCTTAGAACACCATTAGAATATGATTAGGGACCATTAGAACACTATTAAGAGAATTTCGATACCATTACAACATGAGAACACCATACATGGAATTAGGACACCATTCGAGACCATTATAACAGCATTAGGTATATTAAGGACACCATTAGAACATGATTAGGAACCATTAGGGCAACAATAAGGGGCTATTAGGACACAGTTGAGAGAAGTAGGACACTATTAGGGGACCATTAGGACACAATTAAGAGAATTGGGACACTGTTAGAACATGAGTAGGGACTACAAGGACACCATTAGGGACCATCACAACACCATTAGGGATTCATAGTACACCAGTAGGACATGATTGAATACCATTAGAACACTATTAAGAGAATTGGAACATCATTACAAAATAAGTAGGGACCATGAGGACACCAAACATGGAATTAGGACACCAATTGGGATTCTTAGGACACTATTAGAGTATGATTAGGGACCATTTGGACAACAATAAGGGACCATTAGAACACCAACAGGAGATCATTAGGACACCATTGAAGAAAATAGGACACCAATAGGGGACCATTAGGACACTAATAGGGACCCTTAGGAAACAATTAAAACATGATTAGGGGCCATTAGGACATCATTAAGAGAAGTAGGACACCATTAGGGGACACAATTAAGAGAATTGGGACACTGTTAGAATATGAGTAGGGACTACAAGGACACCATTAGGGACCATCACAACATCATTAAGGATTCATAGTACACCAGTAGGGCATGATTAAGGACCATTAGAACACTATTCAATCACATCAATCAAGTTACAAAAACAGCCTTCTTTCACCTTAGAAATATTTCTAAGCTAAGAAATATGTTATCTATATCTGATGCAGAGAAGCTCGTCCATGCGTTTATGACCTCTAGAATAGACTACTGTAATGCATTACTAGGTGAATGTCCTGCATCATTAATAAACAAGCTTCAGTTAGTTCAGAATGCCGCAGCAAGAGTTCTTACTAGGTCAAGAAAATACGATCATATAACCCCAATCTTATCGTCCCTACATTGGCTTCCTATTAAGTTTCGAATAGACTACAAACTACTGCTACTCACTTATAAAGCACTAAATGGTTTGGCTCCCATGTATCTATCCAGTCTTTTAACACGCTACAATCCGTCACGCTCCCTGAGATCTCAAAACTCTGGGCTTCTAGTAGTTCCTAGAATAGCAAAGTCCACTAAAGGCGGTAGAGCATTTTCACATTTAGCTCCTAAACTCTGGAATAGTCTTCCTGACAGTGTTCGGGGTTCAGATACACTCTCCCAGTTTAAGTGCAGATTAAAAACATATCTTTTTAGCAAAGCCTACACATAACACACATCACACACATCACATCACAACCTTGTGCTCCAGAACATCTGATCACATGCACATTATCAACTTGTGCTGTTAATATCATGAACAGCAGCTACGCTAATTCCTCTCCACTGCTTCTCTTTCTCTCCCCATCCCGAGGCATCCTGAGGTTTGGCCAGCTCCAGTCACGTCCCACCTCGTGAAGATTATGGACCTATGGATGATCATGGAGAAGTAGATGCCGAGTGTTTAAAGGCCCTGGCATGGAGAAGCTGATGCTGGATCTATGATGATCACAAATTGTTCTGTATTGTTGAAAGATTTATGACCAAACTCTTGATGTCACCCATATGAGGATGGGTTCCCCTTTGAGTCTGGTTCCTCTCAAGGTTTCTTCCTCATATCATCTAAGGGAGTTTTTCCTTGCCACTGTCGCCACGGCTTGCTCATCTGGACAAACACACACCATTCACCTTCACTGTTGTTTTCTGTAAAGCTGCATTGAGACAATGTCTGTTGTGAAAAGCGCTATACAAATAAACTTGACTTGACTTGACTTGACTATTAAGAGAATTAGGACACCATTACAAAATAAGTAGGGACCATGAGAACACCATACATGGAATTAGGACACCATTAGAGTATGATTAGGGACCATTTGGACAACAATAAGGGACCATTAGAACACCAACAGGAGATCATTAGGACACCATTAAAGGAAGTAGGACACCTATAGGGGACCATTAGGACACTAATAGGGACCCTTAGGACACAATTAAAACATGATTAGGAACCATTAGGACACCATTAGGGGAATTAGGACACGAATAGGGGACCATAAGAGCATCAACACCATTAAGAATCCTTAGGATACAATTAGAACATGATTAGGGAAGAATAGGACACCAGTAGGAGACAATTATAATAACTTTAAGAGGACACCATTAGAAAATTGGTGATTTCAATAGAGGAATTGGTGGACCACTAGAACTCCATTAAGAACCCATAGGACACCATTGGAATATGATTAGGGACTAATAGGACACCATTAGATGAGTTACCATTGGGGGACCAGTAGGGACCATTAAAACACCAATAGGACACCACTTAGACACCATTAGGTTTCCATATTTCACTACATTTCTACAGAGGGTTTCGGGGTTAAAAATAATGATTTAATATCATATAATGGTCTGTAATGGAATTTGTTATTTGTTCAAGTATCTGTGCTGGTTTTTCTTTTGTTTTTTTTTCATCAGTTAACCAAAGCTCACAGAAACACTTGAAAGAAGGATTTCTCCTAATCCATTTTCTCTGTGTTTTACACACTTTGCTGGAGGTCCTAAAACTGGACAGAAGATTTGAAACGAGGAAGAACAAAAGAATGCAGAGTGGAAAGAGGAAAAAAAAACCCACAAAGGCCTTCTTTTCTCTGTTCCTCATTTATGCTGAAGCTTCATACAGATGCCATGTGTACGTAGCATGGAGTAATTTATCAGGTAATATAATACATACATATACACACACACACACACACACACACACACACACACACACACAGACACCCACACGGCTGGTTACATTTGTTTGTACAAGTGTGTGAACTGTCCCTTCGTGCTTCTAACAGGAAGTTTATCACTTCCATACGATGACCACCATCACCACCACATGAACAAATACAGTACAATGCTAGAATAAGACTGAATCATTTTACACGTATGTCATCAGTTTCCTATAAATAAATGTTAACATTTTAAACACGGACGTTCAGCCTTTTACACAAGCGACAGGTCCGGCTGCAGACGCTCTGGTCTCGTGTTTAACCCAGGCTTTGTTGCTCAGGGCAACTTCTCCAGAGTTGTCATGGTAACATAAGGAATCTGAGATGGTTGTTTAATGCCATCTACACACACACACACACACACACACACACACACACACACACACACACACACACACATTAGCAGTTTATCTAGTGCAGAAAAGGTATATATTATTAGCGATAAATTTTAGGGATTTTTTTTTGTGATTAGTGATCAAAAATCCACTTTTTGATCACTTTTTGATCAGTGTCAGCAAGGTGGAGTTGAGGATGGCTGAATATCTCATGGTCCAGCATTCCTGACAAGCTAGCATCCAGCTAACTAGCTAACAGAAATGAACATTGTTGTGATCTTATCTCAAGAAATATTGCATCAGTCTGCTGGTCTTTGTTCTACACTAATGGTTCATGGGCCGTTTTAAATACGAGTCACTGATGTAAATAAATCAGTATCCACTGAAAATGTGCATTTACACATTCCAGGTTCTCCTGTGTTCCAGGTTCTTCTGGGTTTCAGGTTCTCCATATTTCAGATTGTCTACATTCCAGGTTCTCCCATATTCCAGGATTCAGGTTCCAGATTCTCCTGTATTCCATGTTCCCCTGTGTTTCTTGGTCTCCTGTGTTCCAGGTGCTTTACATTTCAGGTTCTCCATACTCCAGGTTCTTTGTATTCCAAGTTCTCTTATGTTACAAGTTTAACCATGTTCCAAATTCTAAAACATGCCAGGTGGCCTTATATTCCTGATTCTTCTGTGTTACAGGTTCTCCTCTAACCTCTGGATACCTCTGAAGTCTGGAAGGTAATGCTTCAGAGCTCAAAGCACAGCCAGCATCTCTAGGCAATTGATATGCCACACCTTCCACAGAGACCTTGGGCAGAGTAGCCACTCATCCACCATGTGAGGGAAGCATCTGTCAAAAAGCAATACACGAAGACCAGGAACTTCTCCACACATCTAAGGCATGTAGGGCTCTATGCATGACCATTTATCATACGGAGTGGGTTGGCCCTTCAAGAGAACTCTCGGATCCTGAGCTACCACTGGAGGGCCAAGTGGAACACATTGGACACTGCTGCCTTCTCTTACTCTCTTGACGGCTGTGAGGATAGATTTGATACGAGCAGGAGACAACTGTGCCCGCATAAGGTGCACTAAATAGGTGCTCCTCTGTAATAAAGAAAAAGCACACGCTTTTTGGCGTTCAGCCTTAACCTACTAAAGCTACTTCATGTGGGCAAGAATGACATCTCAATGCCAGACAACCAGCTGCTGCGATTAAGCCAATATTACCCAATTGTCGATATAATTTAGAATGCAGATGCCACAGAGTCTCAGCGGGACCAGTGCCAGATCCACACACTTTGTGGTGGTGCAGGTGAGAGGGCAAGACCAAAAGGAAGGACCTGAAAATCAGACCTCAGGAACTTCCTGTGAGACAGAAGGATGGATATATGAAAGTATGCATCCTTCAGATCTATCGTGACAAACCAGTCCTCGGACCTTTAGACATGACATCCAATAGACATGACATCCAATATTCAACGCAACCCTCCGTCCTTTTTAGGAACTATGAAGTATTGGCTGTAGAACCCGGATTCTCTGTCTGAGGAAGGAACCAACCCGAGAGAGAGTATCTACTTCTTGTTTCATGACCAGAGCCTGCTCGGGCCCCACCAGGGTGGGGCACACCCTGTAAGACCAAGGTGGGCAAGACCCAAACAGAATTGTAAAGCCTCTGTCTACAGTGGGCAGGACATCATTAAGACATGTCTGGCAGAACTTCTCAGGCTGCTATATAGCTTCTTAAGGGAATCAGTCTCTCGAAACTGACCTCTGGTCTGCCTAGAGCCAGAACTATGCCCTGTGCAGCTCGAGGGGCCTCCTGAGAGGCGGTGAACCCCCCAAGTCCGCTACAGTACCGGGTGGAAAACAAGGAGGGCATTTGCTGGAGCAGGGTTAACAGACCAGCTCCCTGAGGGTGCCGGGGCCAGGCAGGCACCATATACTGACCTTTCTGGCTAGGTCCTCAGATGGTCCTTCTATTACTGATGACGGTCCTCAGATCCCTGCTTTTACTGGGTTATGGTTGGGGCTGCGCCCACTGAGCAATCCCATGAGAGTGACGTGGAAGGAAGCACTGGAACACCGCAAAATACTTATTGGCCTTCTGGAACCTATAGACGACTGAACTGACGGTGTCGCCGAACAGGCCAGTCGGCACCAGAGGGAAGTCCACCAGCACAGCCCTATCCCTGTCAGAAAGATCCAACAGGGTGAGCCATAGGTGCCTTTTAGTAGACACCAGATCCACATGTACTGGCAAATGGCCCTAGCGTTCTCCTTTGTTGCCCTGAAAGCTAGCTCTGTAGCACAGCAAAGCTCTCATTTCTTGACCACCCGAGGTGTCTCCCACATCCAACTCCTGTAGCAGGTCTGCCTAATTGGCCTGCAGCACAGCCATGGTGTGCAGACAGCATGCGACTTAACCTGCTGAGGCAAAAGCGTTGCCCACCAGGGCCGAGGTAGTAAAAAGGGGTTTGGTGGGAAGTGCCTGGGTCTTTAGGCCCAGCTGTCTCTTCAACTCAGAGCATCATCTTATAACCGCACTTTTTCATTCCGACTGATATATTACTATATATATATATATATATATATATATATATATATATATATATATATATATATATATATATATATATATATTAGAATATAGCGAGACCTTTGGACTAAAGAAGCGGGCTGGGGACCAGGAGGTGTGCAGGTCTGGGGAAAAAGGCAGACCCCAGGGTGGAGGAAGTGACGCAGGTTGCAGAAAGCATTTTTCGAGCTAACCGGATAGGCAAGCATTCTGCTGCTCAGCCGGCCACTCTATGTCAAGTTCGCAGAGGCTTGGGTCACCACCTTTAATAGCTTCACAAAGAGGACTGGCTGAGGGGGTGTATCTGAGGGCTCGCCGACATCCATTCCCTTCCCCTCCTCAGAGGAAGAGAGGCGGAGCTGCTTGCTCTTAACACAAAGGGAAGAAACCAGCAAATGGCATGCTTCCAAACCTTGTGAGAGAACACTGGACCCAGCAAGTAAGAAAGGAGAAAGGAACAAGCCCATCTTTAAACCGCTGCTAGTTCGACCTGCAAGCCCCAGGTCCTCGAACGGCCCGCATGAGGTTTAATGTAAATTTCAAAACACATTTTCAATAATAATAATTCTAATGCATGGACTAAAGCTGCACTACTTTATTTTAAAAACTTTTTTTATTCACATGCATGCAACACAATACGTAAATAAATGCTGCGCATTATTGAATTTGTCACAAGCAGACAGTTTTAGCCCTCAAAAATGTCTGCGCACGCTAAAAAAAAAAGGTAAATGCTGAATGCAGGGTTTTCAACAAAACATGGACTGTTAAGTATTTATTTACTGAAGTCAGAGGTAAGGCCACTTGTTTAGTTTGCTGAGAGCAGATTGCCGTGTTGAAGGATTACAATTTGAGCCGCATTACGAGACAAAACATGCTCAGAAATACAAAAACCTGACTGATGCTGAAAGGGTGCGAACATCGGAAGCTTTGCAAGCTAACCTACAAAAACAGCAAGACTTTTTTACCAAGCTTCATGCATCCAGGGATGCAGCAACCAAGACCAGCTTTGTGATATCCCCCAAAATCGCTAAAAACAGTAGGTCAGTAGGGAGTTTGTGAAAGAGTGTTTGGTGTACTCTGCAGCACTAATTATGCCCTAAAAAAAAAGAAGCATTTGAGAAGGTCTCGCTGTCCAGGCGAACCGTGATGGGAAGGATCGAGGACACAGCTACAACATGAAGTGGCAATTTTTGACCTTTTCTCCTTGGCTAAGGACAAGAGTTGTGATGTCTGTGACACCGCCCAGTTACTAGTATTTTTTCATGGGATAACGGCTTCAAAATTACGGAGGAGCTAGCAGCAGTGCGATCAATGAAAGGGACGACGACAGGTAGCGATCTGTTGACAGTGGTAAATGCATGGATGGACACACTGGGGCTGAAATGGGACAAACTGGCAGATGTCACAACGGAGGGTTGTCCAAATCTGACGGGAAAAAATTTCAAACTTTTAAAACTTATGCAAGTCAAAGTCACTGAAATCAATGAAGACCAGAAATTGGTATTTTTGCATTGTATTATACATCAGCATGTGTCAGTCAGTGCAGTGATTACCCATGTTATTAATGTTGTGATGAAAATAGTTGCAACATTGAGCATTGAATCACAGACAGTTTGTTGCACTTTTGGAGGAGCATAAAACTAAACATAGGGACATCGGCTACCACACAGCTGTCAGATGGCTCAGCCTGGGCAAAGTCCTAAAAAGAGTTTTGGACCTGAAAGCATTGATTCAAGAGTTTTGCGAGAAAAAAGGCAAAGGTATCCCAGAGCTCTCAGATGAGTACTGGATGGCAGATTTTGTCTTTGCTGTTGATGTGACTGCACTGATAAATAAACTGAAGACCAAACTGCAAGGCTAAGGCCTCTTTGTTCATGAAATGCACAGCCTGGTAAAGGCTTTCATGAGAAAGTTGAAGTTTCTTTTTAACCAACTGGAGAGCAACATTCTCGCTCACATGCAAACCCTAAAAGAAGTCACACCATCAACTGATCACCTCCGCAGGTACTCATCCATGTTAGCAGCACTCCATGGTGAGTTTTCGAGGTGATTTTAGGATCTCAGAACACTCGAGGATGAAATGCACATGATTTCCTCTCCCTTCACCTGCAGTGTGGATAACGCACCCAGTGATGTTCAGCTGGAACTAATTGACCTGCAGTCTGAGGCGATACTGGCAGAGCACTTTAAGTCAGGTTCACTTCTGGAATTTTACTCTTCTCTCAAGGAAAAGAACATTCCAAACATGAGAAGACATGCTCAGAAGATGTTGGTTCTCTTTGGCTCCACCTACATACTGTATGTGAACAAACATTCTCAGTAATGAAGTTTAACAAATCCGGGTATAGATCCTCTCTCACTGATGATCATCTGTCAGCTGTGTTTCGCATCTCCACCTCAGACATTCAACCTGACTTGGTGCCCTCGTTAAAGCCCAGCAGAGACATAGAGTAACATATACTCTTACCAGTTTGTCAAAACAATGCTATGTGCTGCTTTTCATAAAGAAATGGTTTGGCCCTCCACAATATTTTTTGTTTCTCATGTGGACCAATGAAAAAATTAATTGCCCACCCCTGGTTTAAAATATTTGTATTTGTTTGCATAATTCTATTTAGTTCTGGGCCAGATGGAGATCGGATATGGTAAGACACTATGGTAAGACACTGTGAGTGCTTTATGTAACTGAAATATAATATATAACCAAAGGTTTGTGGATAACAGCTTATAACAGGGGTATGTGCTTTTTTTTTACATTTCATTCCATAGTTAGTCTCCATTTGTTCTTAACTTCCACTCTTCTGAGAAGATGTTCCACTAGATTTTGAGGAGATTTGTGGAGATTCATTCTGGTGGGCTCCCTGGTTGTCTAGTGGTTAGGATGCGGCGCTCTCACCGCTGTGGCCCGGGTTCGATCCCCAGTCAGGGAACCAACCCCAGGCATTAGGGTTGCACAAGCCTTAGTGCCGGTCCCAAGCCCGGATAAATGGGGAGGGTTGCGTTAGGAAGGGCATCCAGCGTAAAAACATGTGCCAAATCAAACAGGTGGATGATCCGCTGTGGCGCCCCCTAATGGCAGAAGCCGAAAGAAGTTATTCAGCTACACGGGTGTTAGTAAAGTCAGGGGTGGGGTGCAGTCAGTGTTCACATTCATCTCAGAGGCGTTCAACAGGGTTGGAGCTCTATAGCAGGAGATCTTCTACTCTAACACCCCTATGTAAAGCAGATCTTCATGGAGCTGGTTTTGTACACAGGATCATTGTCATGCTGGACAGGTTTGGGTCTCAAAGTGAAGAGAAAATTCCATGATACAGCATCCAAAAACATCCAATACAATTGTGTGCCTCCAACTTTGTGATAACAGTTTGGGGAAGAACCACATAAAACTGAAACAGATTGGAAAATATTAATGAAATGGCATGAGGAGCACTGGTTCCTTCAGAATCACCCTGAGTGTGTGTGTGTGTGTGTGTGTGTATGTGTGTGTGTGTGTGTGTGTGTTTAAAGTTCACGCTGGAGACTCATCAAGTAGGTGTGATTCGATTAACACCTCTTTCTCTCCTCTCGCAGTTGCTGACATTTACGCAGTCAGACGTGCCATCCAGAATTGAGACACTGCTGACGAGGAACGATATCACGCATTCAGAGGAGGCAGCAAAGTGTGTGTGTGTGTGTGTGTGTGTGTGTGTGTGTGTGTGTGTGTGTGTGTGTCCAGGAGACTGTAATGACCATCTCTGTGTTTGTTTTTTCTCAGCGTACTGGATGTCTACTGATGGTAAGATTGATGGTATTTGGGATTTTCTTTTACAGTTGATGAGGAAACACCTGAAAATCCTGGTCTGAGTTAATGTTCACTTTAAACATCACAGGGTTTTTTTCCACAAGAAATCGTCCATGTTCTGGGGTTGGAACCTGGTTCTCAGCCAACACTGGGCCCAGGGCAAACTTGAGGCTATCAAAAACCATTTAGTTGGAGTCACCTGTTAATTGTAGTGGAGGCCTGTGGGAAAAAGGGACTAATGAAGAGCAAGATCCTGACCAAAGGCAGCAACTGGAAGTCCTGCCGAAGAGAAGGGAGAGAACCGTTAGCTAGTTGCCCCATTAGCTAATTGCCTTGTTTTCTCGTTGCCCCGTTTGCTAGTTACCCCGTCATAATAGCTCACCAGGTTTGAGAACAGGTAAGAACATGTGCACACCTACATTCCACCATGTAGGTAACACCATTGTTTAGACATCCTGGTTTAGAGGGCAGGTGCCACCCCTTGTAGCGTAGCCTAGTGTAGTTAGCTAGTTTGTTGCTGTTTGCTAGTCAGGTTAGCTTCCAAAATGCAGCCTAGAGTAGTTCTTTTTTCTTTGTCCATGTTCTTTGGCCAGTGTGAGTCTAGTCGTCTCGTCACATTTGAACAATGTGTATTGTCGTTTTGTTTGTTTGTTACACAACAACACTTAACCATTAAAAGCAATAACTACTCCAACATCTTGGCAACAACCAAATTGTTATAATTGCCACACACCCCTGCGCCTAGCCAAGGTGAGAACATAACACTCACACATTGTGGTGACATTCGTGGCATTAGTGTGTCACACATTTTAAGTAAACACACACATGCACACACAGTGAGGTGGCATTAGAGCGTTAGTGTCTTAATCCAATTTGTTGTTAAACACACACACACACACACACACACACACACACACACACACACACACACACACACACACACACAGAATGTATTTGTTTTTGCATGACAGCCACTTTTATGTGGTTAAAAGCGTCACTGGTCTTTCAGGCTCTGGTTAAATCTGTAGCTTCTGTCACTCAGGTGTTGATGATTCACTGGAAACACAGATGTGAATTTAGCTGTAAAGTTTGCAGACTAATTCAAACGTGCTGAAGCCCAACATGCAACGTGCCCGATTGCTGGAGAATATGCTGAACAATATATTAGACGTTGATTCAGATTTTCACCAGTCTTACATGGATAGTTTGTGCTTTTCGAGACTTTCCAGATTTCTTAAAGCCATGTTTTTTTCTGAGAAAAAGAGAGAACACTTTAGAACATTAGAAGTATGCAGACCCCGTATAGTGAACTGAAATGTTATGGTGCAGATAGCATGATGATACAGAGAAAAAGAGAAGGATTTTTTTTAGTGGTGGGCAACAGTGTCTGAAAAAGTCTTAGATTTTGAGAAAGAAATGGAACACTGTGTAAACGTTTCACATTTCCACCACACAAAACCTTCCTTTTCAACGCAGACTGAAGGAAGCAGTGGTGGGCAGTCAGGGTCGGTAAAACCTTCTCTGTTGGCCTAAAACCCTATCAGAAGCACTGACCTACATTTACAACCTAATTTGGCCGAGGTACCAAATACACGGCTCGCCACTGGAAGGAAGGTGACGCTGGGTTCGGCAGCTACTGTGGGGACGGATGTTGGTCTAGAGTTCATTTCAGAAATGAAAAGAGACAGCGGCGTTATAAAGTTTTTGAAAGAGTTTGACTATCCTGAGCGAAATGCATTTCTATCAGAATAGCAAAAGCTGTCAAGGAAGGTTACAAAATCTTAATGTTTGATGTGTGGCATTTTCCCAATAGTTCTGGCAACCTTTTTACTGATTACCATGAAAATCTTTCTTAAAACAAAACAGAAACGTGTCCAGGGGCATTACGCAGAACACAGACTGATCAAAACGGGTAATTCCAGCGTATTCGTCTCTGTTTCCACTATCGCTTGTGCAAGATTTAAACTGTACCATTAGAGAGACCAATTGAATAAGCGTTGCTTTTACACAGACACCCACAGCGTCAATTTTAAAAGCAGGCCAGGAGATTGGATGCCGCCTTTCAAGCAATTATTTGGGGGTCTTACCAGCAAGCTAGACGATGGCGACAAGACTTTAGAGTACGATTGTAGAGTTTGTTTCCTTCCTTTATCAGGCAAAATTCATCTTTACCACGGTCCATTTTAATTCTCGAATCGATGACGTTTATTAAAAGTTTATCCTGAAAAAATATGTATCCAATCAGGTGTCCTCCAATGGCAAAGTGGGCGGAGCTGAAATAGATACGTTCAATTTTTTTTACTCCCAGAGCGCTAACTACTATCTATATGAGTACACAAAGCTCCGCCCCCTAATTAATTTTTTTTATTATTTTTATTCAAACAGCACACGTTTTAAGCTTGATACAGGCTGCATGTATGTTCCTGACAACACCACCACCACGTACAACAACAACAACAACAGAAACACCAGGAATCAATTATCCCATCCTGTAAAATAGCAAAAGTAATGTTGGTGTTTATTTTACGAATTTACTAGGAATTATCTCGCTGTGCTGGTGGCTTACTGACTTTAGACTGATATAGGGGGCGGAGTCAGGGGGCTTTGGGGGCGTGCCTGTAAAAAGACTTTCAGATTGTAGATTCAAATGTTCTCAGTTTTAAACAATTCTCCAGGTTATATGTATTGGGAAGGATGTTTATAAAGCTACTAACCCCTTTAACTGACACTTGAGTGCAGAAGATGGAGGCGTTACGAAGGTGAGTCACTTTCATCAGCTCTGAACGTTTCAGTGATTTGCTACTGTTTTAAACTAAATCTTGTCTCTATCATCAAAACACCAGGTTTTTGTAAAATATTGGCACCCAGTGTTTCAACTGTGAAACCCAGCGCACCCACAGGAGCATCCCAGTTCAGGGGAATTTGGGTCGATCTGATGCAACGCAGCACCGCAGGCCGAGAATAGATCAGATTTAGGTTGTCACACATAAGCGCTTATTTCTAGAAGGAATCATGTGCCTGAGACTGTTCTTTTATTATAACCTAATTATTAGATATCATTATATTAGCTTTTATTATTATTAGATTTCAATATTTACAGGTTTACATTGTGGTGTAAATATTACAACCTGAAACATTTCATAAAAAAAAAAAAAAACAAGTCAAATCTTATAATTGCATAAGTTTACACACCCCTGAATTAATAGTGAGCACTTTTTGATTGTAGTTAAATGAGTTTATTGGTTTATTCTGATATGTTTTCATTTGGAAGTGTTTTTTGGATCATTGTCATGTTGAAAGATCTTTTCTAGAAGAAGTTTCCGGAGAGAACTTGCCCGGACACTCGCCTTCTCCATACGTATGTGGTTCAGTGGTGGACATTAAGGAGAACTGAATCCACATTGAAATTATGGATAGACAAAAGGTCTAAAGCAGGGGTGGCCAACACGAGGCTCTCGAGCCGCATGCGACTCTTACATTCATATCGAAGTTTGTGTTTTTATATTGTGCGTGTTCGCTTCGCTTTAATTCAATATGGTATTCTTTAGACTTAAATGATCTACTGGGAAACTTTGGGGTATTTTCATCTCACGCACATGCTCGTTTGACGAAAATACCGTATTGAACTCAAGCGAAGCGAACACGCACATTAAAAAACACACAAACACAAACTTCAATTAAGTTCAATTGAATTTTAAGTAAACAGTTTGTGTCAAGTTCACTCTTAAAATAACCACGGAAAAATGCACAGCAAAAGGAAAATATGAAGATGAACACAGGATGTTTTTAACAGAGTGGGAGAGTTTATATTTATTATGTTGAACGTAATGTCAAGTCATTCTGCCTTATGTCAGGCGTCATTAGCGCATTTCAAATCTTCAAATCTTCAGCACCACTTCAGCTCACTCCATACTAACATCAACCAGGAATTTCCAAAAGGGACTGAACAGGGTGTCGGGGAGTTTCCTGAGTCTTTGCCAGTGCGTGCCCCGCCCGCACGGAGCTCCTCGCCGGCATACTGTTCACGCACACCTGAGACTCGTTTGGCACTCATCACCACACCATACATAAGCCCCTCACTTCCACACTCACACCGTGCGTTATTATCAATGGTATGTACTGATCGTGCCACGTACTTCCCGAGTGCCGTTCAGTGCCGCGCTTCTCTCAAGCGTACCGTGGATATCACACAGACTACATTACGCTTCGGTTCCGATCTCCGTGGACCGCGCTCCCGCTGCGCACCACCATATTATTTCAACGTGAAGGCGAGTGTTTCCGTTGGCTGTACCTTGTAACGCAAATAAACTCTGTTTGCTTTTACTTCGGCTTTCGCCTCCGGTTTCTCGCATAACACATATACAGTTTTCCCAAAAATGTAGCTTTAAATTTGGCTTGGAGCATTAGATGGGCTAAAAAGCCATACAATGAAGGGGAGTTCGTTAAATAATGCCTCGGTGACGTTGTTAAAATCTTGTCTTCTGCAAACGACAAACTAAAACGCATTGTATCAGACGTCCATCTGTCCCTCCACATTGTTGAACACAGAATATGGGACATTAACACGGCTACTGAATCACAGTTGCACTCTGACCTGGAATGCCAGAAGTCCCACTAAGCAACATGCACAGTAAAAGAAAAACGCTATTGTAAATAATTATATGTTTGATTGTGGATTTGGTTGAACTGAGAGTTTGTGTGTGTGAGACAGTGTGTGTGTGTGTGTGTGAGAGAGGAAGGGATGGGTGATGTTCATGTGTGCCCATGTGTATGATGCGGCTCTTTGCGGTAACACAGTAAAAAATGTGGCTCTTGGTTTCCGAACTGGTTGGCCACCCCTGATCTAAAGCCTCAGGAGCCCAATTCAGAAAAAAGAGGAAAGAAGTAGGGGGAAACGTGCAAAAGAAAAACAAAAAAAAACCTTGATACTTTTTATCCGTTTATAGTTGCCTTTAAGGTCATGGAGAGCCGACAGTATAAACAGTTATTACCTCAAAAATCTTCGCAAATGGAATAAACACGTACAGGAAACAGGATACTCTGAGGCGTTTATTTTTTTAAACCGGGTTATAATTAGTTATTGCTGTGATGCGTCTGCTGTACAAGTCGTCATCGATGGTGAGAACTTTCTGACCAATCAGAATCCACAATTCCAGTGCTTCAGTATCGTTTATGACGGATTCTCACGAGCATGACGAGAACAAAGTTCGTTGATGACGTCATCGCTCATGACCCTGACGTGCGCTCTCGGTCTCCTCTACGTCGCCTTCATCTTCGTCGTGAAAGTGGATGTGAGGAAAATCCATCTGCTGCTCCATCCAGTGAGCCACCGCCAGCAATTTCCTGTCCTGGAGGTGCCGGCCAATCAGCTGCAGGCCGACAGGAAGTCCTCGGCTAGAGAGGGATGTAGGGACGGTGACAGCGGGGAGACCTGGACACCAGGACACAAGTCAGAGGTTATTATTTATTTTTAATGCACGTGAGAACTTGTAAAATAGCGTAAAATGCAACTAAAAACAGATAAAAAGTAACTTTGATCATTGAACAAGATCGGTGAAACATGTGAGGATGTTACATCGTACTTTTTATCCGTTTTCTGTTGCATTTTACGTTAGGAAACAAGTTCTCATGTACATTTTAGCAGCTATAATCGTTCACCGTCCTGAATATATGAGATGGAATCAAAACGTTTCGAGACTCGCTCTGTCTAAAAGAAAGTACTTTATTGATCTACGTTTATACGCCATCACCTTTTAATTAGTCCTGATGTACACAGGATTTAAGAAAGTCGGTGCTCCCTGTGACTGTGTGTGCAGCCTTGTGCTGCCATCTGTTGGTGTGTTACAAAACTAGTCTCTGCTAATAGAGATTCGATTTATTTTATTTATTATCTCAAGACACAGGAAATGAAGCGGTAGTTCGACTGGACGTCTTTCAGACCGCCGTCTAGACTTCCAGACTGCCGTCTACGACATATCCATTTGTCGCACTGCTCAATTTTGCTCGTTAACGAGATGTTTTTTATACAAATAAAGCCTTTCATGACTCTGCTTTATCCTCTTGCTAAAACATTTGGACAACCAAAATGAGCTTTAAATCAGGGGACGTTGAATTTCACTATAATTATAAATATAGGATTATGGCTAATTACTGTCGTGTGATTGGTGGAGGTGATCACGTGATGTCCCACCTGCTAAATTGACCGGCTGGGTGAAGATGTCGTCCTGAGCGCTGCGAGTGCGATTGTCTTCCTGGATGAAGTCCCGGTACGTCTGTGCGTCGCTCAGCGTGGTGGGCGTGAGGAGGACGTCCACGCCCGAGGAGAAGACGCGCCGGAAATCCTCTGCGATCAGACGCCTCATCTGCTGCGCTTTCACGAAGTAGCGCTCGTAGTTCCTGCACACACCAGATGTTCACATTGAGCAGGATGGTCACGACGTTCCGAAGATTAGTTACGGTAACGGGAGCAAAATTTTAACACAGGAAGCCCCTCACTGTTTCAACAGGAAGTAGTTTCCCGAGAGGATCCTACGCCGCACGACATCATTGAAGCCCTCGTGCCGCGAGGTGGCGTACAACGCTTCAGTCGAGCTTTCTACTGCGCTGCGGTGACCTGCAACACACACACACACACACACACACACACACACACACACACACACACTAGTGAAAATTCATTAGACGGCTGCGATCTGTTCCTCGCTTCAGCACAATATTCGTTCCTTTTTCTCACCGTACTGCAGGCCGTCAAAACGCGCCATGTTGGACGCCACCTCGCAGCAGCAGAGCACGTGGTAGCAGACGATAGAGTACTGAGTGTGAGGGAGAGAAACCTCACGCACCTGCGCCCCGGCTCGCTCAAACATGGCCGCCACACGGTTCCACTCGCGCAGCGTCCCGGGCGACAGACCCGGAGCGTGGTACTCCTGCAAAGCAAGTCATATACAGATTAAAGCGGCGGTATGTAATGTTTTTTATAATGAAACACAAAAATAAAATCAATAACCCATCAGAATCCAACGTCTTCCCTTCCAACCCTTTATCTCTTATTTAAAAATCTCTTAAAGGGGCGGTGCTTATTTCTGGGCCAGAAAACCTGTAACTCATAATAATCCGTCAGCAATAAGCTGCCACTCCCACAGTTCTGTTCGATGAGAGTGTGAGACAGGATCTAAACTACAACACGATGTCGGTGATTAGCTAAAGGTCACGTGAGGTCACGTGAGGTTACCTTGGGGACGCCCACGCAAATATCCCTGACATCAAAGTCCTGAGGGAGCGCAGCAGCGGGAGGGTCAGGAACCTTGACTGTAGTCGAGTCCTTTTCATCCACGCCCTGAAGAACCTCTGGAATACACAGGGAATACACATACAAATAAATAAATAGACAAGCAACCAACCAAATCAATGAATAAATAAATAATAATAATAATTGTTTTTATTCTTCACTGGTATCAGTTAACATTTTTTTTTTTTAGTTTTTTTTTAGTTTTTTTTTTTTCTACACAAATATAATTAAAAAAAATTACTGAAATATTTTCAGTTTGCCTGAAATGTTTTAAAAATATTTCTTTATTAATTATTACATGATTAGAATCATAAAATTAAAAATATATTTAAAATAAAAAAATATTAAATATTTATTTATTAATTAATACATGATTAAAAATCATAAAATGTAAAAAAATATATATATTTTAAATAAATAAATAATTTAACATTTTTTAAATGTATTTTAAACTGAATTAAATAATTGTTAAATTAATTGGCAAAGGGTCACACTGTTTTTTTTTTTATTTACTCTAATATTTAATGCAGAAAGGATACAAAAAAAACGAAAGTAAAGCATCTGCAATGATTTGTAAAAAAAAAAAAAATATATAATATTGGTATAAAATTGTAATAATAAATGAATTGTTTAATTTAAAGCTGTACTGAAAGATCACTCCGGGGAATATTATAATATTTATAAATATAAATGAATAAATTAAGGGACTGTTACTGAGTGTGATGGCAGTGTCGTGGACGCTCCTGCTCATGATGCCCGGGACGTCCATGGAGTTAACGAGGGGGATGAGGCCGTGACGAGACAGAAGACCGTAACTGGGCTTCAGAGCCACGACACCACACAGAGAACCGGGGTTCCGAGTAGAACCACCAGTATCTGACCCCAGTGCACTGAGGGAGGAAGACAGACAGATAAACAAATGATGTTTAAATTTATTGTAATATTTATAGAATTTGTTGCATTCATTAAATATTTTATTATATATATGTAATGTTTTTTTAATGAAATGTACTTAAATTATTACACTTTATTACATTTATATTATTTATTTATTAAAACTTATTAAAATAACAGATATATTGAATGTAATTTTATTAGAAGGATTTAAATTATAAAATTTTTATTACATTTCAATATTTTATTAAAATCACATTATAAAAGATTCATTTAAATATTTATTATTTAATAATTATTTCAATGAAATTTGGAAAATAATTATTAAGGGTAATATAATTGATTGTAATTAATAATACGTGTAAGAACAATTCCTATAATATTTATTTCATTATATATATAGCCAAAAGTAAGTGCACCCCATAATCATCACCATCTGGTCCAATCTCATTCCTGCTGCTATTATAACAACCTCCTCCACTCTTCTGGGACGGCTTTCCATGGGGTGACTGTGGGGATTAGTGACCCTTCAGCTAGAGGTCAGACACTGATGTAGGAGAGGGTAAGAAGTCTCCAGTTCCAGTTTATTCCTAAGGTGATTGGTGATGGTTGAGGAGAAAAGGGCTCTGTGCAGGACACTCAAGTTCTTCCACTCCAGCCTTCAACCATCATTTTCTTGTGTATGTACAGAGAGTGTGTGTGGTATTCTCACAGGAAGCTGCTCAATGATGCCACAGCAGCCGCACTTCCTCCTGAACTCCCGCCTGTGATCACCCAATCCGAGTCCGGATCTGCTGCATGGGGGTTGTGGGTTCGGTACAGAGAAGTGTAACTCCAGGGGTTTCTTACAGGACCAAACACTCCATCAGTGCTGCCTGATCTGGAACAGAGAGGGAGAGGGAGAGGGAGGGAGAGAGAGAGAGAGAGAGAGAGAGAGAGAGAGAGAGAGAGAGAGAGAGAGAGAGAGAGAGAGAGGGAGATTGCAAAGAATTCTCCATGGTTCTGATGATTTCTGGTTTCACGCTCAGGTATGTTTAAAACAATACCCCATCGCAAACTCATCCAGGTTGGTCTTCCCGACGAGCACCGCCCCCTGATCCACCAACTTCTGCACCACTGTGGCAGTAAACGGAGGAACATAACCTGCAACATCGATGTGGAACTGTTACTCCATCGCATCTCCGGCGTTTTAGTTATGTTTATTTCATCGGCTCACCTCGTAGCATGTGGGAGGCGCACGTAGTCTCTACGTTCTCGGTGCAGAAGTTGTCTTTTATGGAGAAGGGAATCCCGTCCAGTGGGCCGAGAGGTTTACCTGCGGTACAGGATTCACCTGGTTTATAATCATCAAAATCTGAACCTCCATTGTAACAGCCTGGTGTGGTGGTGATGATGGATTAGGAGGTGAAAGATATCAGGGTTTCCTCCTGGTTCTCTGGTTCCCTCCCAACTCTTTAAAGCATGTTTGGTGGATTATTGACTCCTGAGTGTAAATACAGTGTCTGTGATGTTTTTGTGTCCCATCGAGTTTCGCCTTTTGCCTTAGATCAAGTGAATAAGCTTCTCTGGTTATCTGTGTCTTTCACACACCCTCACACACCCGTTATACACCCTCACACACCCGTTATACTCTCTCACACACCCGTTATACACCCTCACACACCCGTTATACACCCTCACACACCCGTTATACACCCTCACACACCCGTTATACACCCTCACACACCCGTTATACACCCTCACACACCCGTTATACACCCTCACACACCCGTTATACTCTCTCACACACCCGTTATACACCCTCACACACCCGTTATACACCCTCACACACCCGTTATACTCCCTCACACACCCGTTATACACCCTCACACACCCGTTATACTCTCTCACACACCCGTTATACACCCTCACACACCCGTTATACACCCTCACACACCCGTTATACTCTCTCACACACCCGTTATACACCCTCACACACCCGTTATACTCCCTCACACACCCGTTATACACCCTCACACACCCGTTATACTCTCTCACACACCCGTTATACACCCTCACACACCCGTTATACACCCTCACACACCCGTTATACACCCTCACACACCCGTTATACTCCCTCACACACCCGTTATACACCCTCACACACCCGTTATACACCCTCACACACCCGTTATACTCCCTCACACACCCGTTATACTCCCTCACACACCCGTTATACTCCCTCACACACCCGTTATACACCCTCACACACCCGTTATACACCCTCACACACCCGTTATACACCCTCACACACCGTTATACACCCTCACACACCCGTTATACACCCTCACACACCCGTTATACTCCCTCACACACCCGTTATACACCCTCACACACCCGTTATACACCCTCACACACCCGTTATACTCTCTCACACACCCGTTATACACCCTCACACACCCGTTATACACCCTCACACACCCGTTATACACCCTCACACACCCGTTATACTCCCTCACACACCCGTTATACTCCCTCACACACCCGTTATACACCCTCACACACCCGTTATACTCCCTCACACACCCGTTATACTCCCTCACACACCCGTTATACACCCTCACACACCCGTTAAACACCCTCACACACCCGTTAAACACCCTCACACACCCGTTAAACACCCTCACACACCCGTTATACACCCTCACACACCCGTTATACACCCTCACACACCCGTTATACTCCCTCACACACCCGTTATACACCCTCACACACCCGTTATACTCCCTCACACACCCGTTATACACCCTCACACACCCGTTATACACCCTTACACACCCGTTATACTCCCTCACACACCCGTTATACTCCCTCACACACCCGTTATACACCCTCACACACCCGTTATACACCCTCACACACCCGTTATACACCCTCACACACCCGTTATACTCCCTCACACACCCGTTATACACCCTCACACACCCGTTATACACCCTCACACACCCGTTATACACCCTCACACACCGTTATACACCCTCACACACCGTTATACACCCTCACACACCCGTTATACACCCTCACACACCCGTTATACACCCTCACACACCCGTTATACACCCTCACACACCCGTTATACTCCCTCACACACCCGTTATACACCCTCACACACCCGTTATACACCCTCACACACCCGTTACACTCTCTCACACACCCGTTACACACCCTCACACACCCGTTACACACCCTCACACACCCGTTACACACCCTCACACACCCGTTATACTCCCTCACACACCCGTTATACACCCTCACACACCCGTTATACACCCTCACACACCCGTTATACTCCCTCACACACCCGTTATACACCCTCACACACCCGTTATACACCCTCACACACCCGTTATACTCCCTCACACACCCGTTATACTCCCTCACACACCCGTTATACTCCCTCACACACCCGTTATACACCCTCACACACCCGTTATACACCCTCACACACCCGTTATACACCCTCACACACCCGTTAAACACCCTCACACACCCGTTAAACACCCTCACACACCCGTTAAACACCCTCACACACCCGTTATACACCCTCACACACCCGTTATACTCCCTCACACACCCGTTATACACCCTCACACACCCGTTATACTCCCTCACACACCCGTTATACACCCTCACACACCCGTTATACTCCCTCACACACCCGTTATACACCCTCACACACCCGTTATACACCCTCACACACCCGTTATACTCCCTCACACACCCGTTATACACCCTCACACACCCGTTATACACCCTCACACACCGTTATACACCCTCACACACCCGTTATACACCCTCACACATCCGTTATACACCCTAACACACCCGTTATACACCCTCACACACCCGTTATACACCCTCACACACCCGTTATACTCCCTCACACACCCGTTATACACCCTCACACACCCGTTATACACCCTCACACACCCGTTATACACCCTCACACACCCGTTATACTCCCTCACACACCCGTTATACACCCTCACACACCCGTTATACACCCTCACACACCCGTTATACACCCTCACACACCGTTATACACCCTCACACACCGTTATACACCCTCACACACCCGTTATACACCCTCACACACCCGTTATACACCCTTACACATCCGTTATACACCCTAACACACCCGTTATACACCCTCACACACCCGTTATACTCCCTCACACACCCGTTATACACCCTCACACACCCGTTATACACCCTCACACACCCGTTATACACCCTCACACATCATTATACACCCTCAAACACCCGTTATACACCCTCACACACCCGTTATACACCCTCACACACCCGTTATACACCCTCACACACCCGTTATACACCCTCACACACCCGTTATACACCCTCACACACCCGTTATACCCCCTTAAACACCCGTTATACACCCTCACACACCCGTTATACACCCTCACACACCCGTTATACACCCTCACACACCATTATACACCCTCACACACCCGTTATACACCATTATACACCCACACACACTGTTATACACCCTCACACACCCGTTATACACCCTCACACACCCTTACACACCCTCACACCATCATACACCCTCACACACTCGTTATACACCCTCACACACCCTTACACACCTGTTATACACCCTCACACACCCATTATACACCCTCACACACCTGTTATACTCCCTCACACACCCGTTATACTCCCTCACACACCCGTTATACTCCCTCACACACCCGTTATACACCCTCACACCCCCTTACACACCTGTTATAAACCCTCACACATCCTTAGACACCCGTTATACTCCCTCACACACCCTCACACACCCGTATTACACCCTCACACACAAGTTATACACCCTCACACACCCTTACACACCTGTTATACACCCTTACACACCTGTTATACACCCTCACACACCTGTTACACACCTGTTATACACCCTCACACACCTGTTATACACCCTTACACACCCGCATACACCATCACACATCCTTACACACCATTATACACCCACTCACACTGTTATACATCCTCACACCCTTATACACCTGTATACACTCTCACACCCCTTCATACACTCTTGCACATCCTTACACGCCATTACACCCGTTATACACCCTCACACCCCCGTTATGCACGCTCACACATCCTTACACACCCATATACACCCTCACACAGCATTATACACCTTCACACAAATATACACCCTCACACATCTTTACACATCCGTGCACACCCTTATACACCCTTACACACACCCTTATACATCCTCACACACCCTTATACATCCTCACACACCCCTATACACCCCTTTACACAGCCATATACACTCCTATACACCCCTACACACCTCTGAGCAGCCTGTGATCCGCCTCCTGTGCCTGTCTTATCGCCAATTCCTCTGTAACACTGATGTAGGCATTGAGGTGGCGTGTCTTCTTGATGCGCTGCAAACATCTCCTGCACAGCTCCGTAGCCGAGAGCTTTCCATCCCTCAGAGCTGCAGACACCTGAGAAAACATCACATCATACAAACTTCTCTCTATATATTTATTATCAATCCAACACCCGGTAATGACCTACACTCTATAATATTCAACAGGAAACACATTACATCATGTTACTATATTAAAACGTGGCAAAGTAAATAAACATTAAACACTAAATATATAACTAAAATCGTAATTTTAGACAAAAGAAACATGTACAAATGTAAACAAATTTCTGATTTCAACCTATTCTGGAGTGAGAGTTGATTTTTTTTTTATTATATATATAATATTTCCTACTATTAATCTCATAAATCTCATGAACCATGTCACAGAATTACCTCTTTTATGGATAAACCCAGCATAATAATTGCTAAAGTCGTTCGTTCTTCTGACTCTTCACAATTCAGCGCTTCCGGTACTGGAGGCCGCCATCTTGGTTTCCATCGACCCAAGTGACGTCGCGAAATCCTGGTCTCTGATTGGTCGGATTATTTTCATCCCAGAAGTTAATTTCTTTTGGGTTTACTTTTTGTTTTTGCCAATAAATATCCTTGTGGGGTTTGTTTTACACACCTGACTAGTAACTAGATGCGTAATCGTTTGCTTTGTGTTGTTATTTTAAAACAATTGAATCAGTAGGAGTTGTAATGGTATTTTTGTGCAGCGCGGCCGATTGAGAGAAGAACTACATATCCCGTGGAGCATTGCGCGTCAATCGGCGTCTGATTGGTTCAAACAGAAAGGTCAAAGGCCATGTCCTGTATGTTGTTTGAATTTGACTTTGTTGTGATTCCAGCAGTGTTGCGGCGTTAACACGCACCGGGTTTACGAGTAGTGCGCGTGTGTGTGTGTGTGTGAGAGAAGCTCGGCAGCATGCGTGTGTTCAGAAAGCTGGTGTGTGCAGGTGTATGTCTCAGGCTGAATAAACACACAGGAGGTGTAAGATCCTTCAGCACGTGCCCCAGGCTGCAGGCTGTAATGCAGGCTTGGGTTATTGATCATTACGGAGACAACAGTGTGTTCAGATTCACCAAGAACGCCGCGTTTCCCAGCATCCTCTACCCCAACGAGGTGATCGTCCAGGTGCACGCAGCCGCACTCAACCCCCTGGATGTCAACATGAGGGGTGAGTGTGAGGATTAAAGCTGCCCTCTGTAATCTCAAGGAGGGGTGTGTGTGTGTGTGTGTGTGTGTGTGTGTGTGTGTGTGTGTGTGTGTGTGTGTGTGTGTGTGTTTAAAGTGAAAACACTATGGGTTCATGATCAGATTTTGTGTTTTAGTCTGAAATAAACTTCTGAAAAACTGCCACACTTTTTTCTCCTCCACTCCTCTACTTTCTTCCTTCTTCTTTACATTTTCTCATCTTCCTCCTCCTCCTTCTCCCTCTTCCTTTACTTCTTCCTCTCATTCCTTCTTCTTTCTCTTTTTTCTCATTTGTCTTCACATTTTCCCCCTTCTCCTTCATCTTCCTCCTCATTCTTCTTCCTCCTTTACACATTCCCTTCTTCTTCTTTCCCCTTCTCCTTTATCACACTTCAACTTCTCTTTCATCTTCATTCTTACCCCATTCCCTTCTTCTTTCCATTGTTGTTCTCCCTTTTCCCTCCTCCTTTACCTTCTTGCCGTTTTATCATATTCCTTCTTTCACTCTTTCTTCTTCTTATCCCCAGCTTCTCCTCTTGCTTCTCCTACTTTAAAAAAATATATATCTTCCTTTCTCCTCTCTGTCTTATATTCTTTCTTCTTTCACTCCTCCTTCTGTTCACCTGCTTCTCCTCTTTTTCCCCTTCCCTCTCCTCCTTCTACACCTCTTGTTTTTCCTCGTTTATAATATTTGGTGGAAAACTTTCCACACTTTCCAAAATCTACAAAAAATAAATAAATTTTACACAACATTTGAATTTTTTCACGTTTTGTCACCGTCTGGTTATGTTTGGCTCCGCCCACAAAAATCCATAGAGGGCAAAAAAACCCCGCAAAATAGCCACCACACAAATGCAGAGCCACGATTAGCACAGACTCTCACATGCTCAGGGTGCCATTACTTTTGTCCTTGTGGTATTGATGGATTTGTTTTGTCTTGTACGTTTGAATTCTCTCTGAAATCATGCAGTTAAAAAAGGTACATTTGTTGTGTTGGTATTTGTGAATAAACTCTACTTTTATAGCTGGTTATATAATAACATTAACTGTTACCTCTGCCAGGAGGTTACGGTGCAGCCACTATGGCCATGAAGCGCGACCCTCTGAACATTAACAAGTCGGGTAGCGAGTTTCCTCTGATCCTGGGGCGTGATGTCTCGGGGGTGATCATGGAGTGTGGTCTGGACGTGGCGTACTTCAAACCAGGAGATCAGGTAGCGTGCAACGATGATGATGGTGTGTGTGTGTGTGTGTGTGTGTGTGTGTGTGTGTGTGTGTGTGTGTGTGTGTGTGTGTGTGTGTGAATATTGGGGAAGGTGTCTGCACGCGTATGGGGGGTGTGCGTGTGTGTTAGGGTAAAGGGATAGGGTTAGAGTGAAAAGAAAGGGGTTAGAGTAAAGGGGTGAGGGTAAATGAAATGGATTAGAGTAATAAATTAGGGGTACGGTATTCGAGTAAGGTTTTAGGGTAAGGGATTAGAGTAAAATGTAAGGGATTAGAGTATGGGGTTAGGGTAAGGGAATTTGATTAGAGTAAGGGTTCAGGGTAAGGGATTAGAGTAATAAGTAAGGGGGATAGGGATTAGAGGCAGGGGTTAGGGTAAGGGATTAGAGTAAGAGTAGCATTAGAGTCAGGGGTAAGGGATTAAAGTCAGGGGTAAGGGTTTAGATTCAGGGCTAAGGGGTTAGAGTAAGGGGTAAGAGATTAGTCAGGTAAATTGTTGGGTTAAGGGCCAGGTGTTATGGCAAGGGTTAGAGTAAAGGGTAAGGGGTAAGAGTCAGGGGAAAGGGGTTAGGGTAAGGGATTAGAGTAAGGGTTAAGGTGTTAGGGTTAGAGAAAGGTCTTAGAGTAAGGGAAAGAGATTAGAATAAGGGGTTAGGGTAAGGGATTAGAGTAAGGGGTTAGGGATTAGAGTAAGGGGTGAGGGTAAGGGGTTAGAGTAAGGGGTAAGGGATTCGAGTCAGGGGAAAGGGGTTAGAGTAAGGGTAAGGTGTTAGGGTAAGGGAAAGGGGTAAGGGGTTAGAGTAAGGGGTAAGGGGTAAGGTGTTAGGGTTAGAGTAAGGGGTAAGGGGTTAGGGTAAGGGGTTAGGGTAAGGGTTAGGGTAAGGTGTTAGGGTAAGGGTTAGGGTAAGGTGTTAGGGTAAGGGGTTAGGGTAAGGCAAAGGGATTAGATTAAGTGGTTAGGGTAAGGGATTAGAGTCAGTGGTTAGGGTAAGGGGTTAGAGTTAGGGTAAGGGATTAGAGTCAGGAGTTAGGGTAAGGGGTTAGGATAAGGGGATAGAGTTAGGGTAAGGTGTTAGGGTAAGGGGTTAGGGTAAGGCAAAGGGATTAGATTAAGTGGTTAGGGTAAGGAATTAGAGTAAGGGGTAAGGGAATAGAGGCAGGGGTTAGGGTAAGGAATTAGAGTAAGGGTAAGGTGTTAGGGTAAGACTTGTTTTATAACTGAGCAGTTATGGGGTTAAGGGCCTTGCTCAGGGGCCCGGGAGTGGCAGCTTGGTGTGCCTTGAATTTGAACTTTTCCCTTCTTTCTCTCTCTCTCTCTCTCTCTCTCTCTCTCTCTCTCTCTCTCTCTCTCTTTCTCTCTTATTTCTTGGTCTTGTGCTTATCTTTCTCTATCTCTCGTATCTCTCGTTCTCTCTCTATTTTTCTCTTTCACTTTCTTTCCCTCTCATTTTCTCTCTCTCTCTCTCTCTCTCTCTCTCTCTCTCTCTCTCTCTCTCTCTCTCTATCTCTCGTGTGTCAGAGAAGTATGTGATGGTGGTGCAGGACATGTATGAGGACAGTGTGACAGCAGTGAAGTGTGCAGTAGGAACGACAGACTGGTTCAAGGTGGAGGTTGGACTGCATCAAGGATCGGCTCTGAGCCCTTTTTTGTTTGCAGTGGTGATGGATAGGTTGAGGGACGAGGTCAGACAGGAGTCTCCCTGGACTATGATGTTTGCGGATGATATTGTGATTTGTGGTGAGAGTAGGGAGCAGGTGGAGAAGATCCTGGAGAGGTGGAGGTACATGCTGGAGAGAAGGGGAATGAAAGTCAGTAGGAGTAAGACAGAATACATGTGTGTGAATGAGAGGGAGGGCAGCGGAGGGGTGCAGTTGCAGGTAGAAAAGGTGGAGAAGGTGGAGGAGTTCAGGTACCTGGGGTCAACAGTGTAACATAATAGAGAGTGTGTTAGAGAAGTGAAGAAAAGAGTGCAGGCAGGGTGGAGTGGGTGGAGAAGAGTGATAGCAGGAGTGATTTGTGATAGAAGAGTATCTGTGAGAGTGAAAGGGAAAGTTTATAGGACTGTGGTGAGAACTGAGATGTTGTATGGATTAGAGACAGTGGCATTGAGTAAAAGACAGGAGGTGGAGCTGGAGGTAGCAGATCTGAAGATGTTGAGATGTTTGTTGGGAGTGACGACGATGGAGTGACGACGATGGACGATATATCAGTAGGAGAATGCTGAGGATGGAGCCACCAGGAAGGAGGAAAAGAGGAAGACCATGGAGGAGGTTTATTGATGTGGTGAGGGAAGACATGCAGGTAGTTGGTGTGAAAGAGGCAGATGTAGAGGACAGGGGGGTGTGGAGAAGGATGATCCGCTGTGGCGCCCCCTAATGGGAGAAGCCGAAAGAAGAACAAGAAGAAGCTGAAGGAAGGATATATAATTAGTCCTAACCGTGTGTGTGTGTGTGTGTGTGTGTGTGTGTGTGTGTCAGGTCTGGGCGGCGATCCCTCCGTGGAAGCAGGGCAGTTTGTCTGAGTTCGTCGTGCTCAGCGCTAACGAGGTAACGCACCATTAACACATCAAGTGTTCAAATATCTACGGCTTATTTACATATAGTCACGCCCACAAACTCCTTATAAGGTAAAGTGGACATGGAGCAGGAAGTGGTTTAAAAGGAGGATCGTGATGAGAAGAAGGTTTATACAGGACAGAGTCTGGTGTCCTTGCACAACCTGTCTCTCCTCACGTCTGTGTACTGCACTTAATAATTAACATCCCTTTGTGTCCAATTAACCCAAATTACACACACACACACACACACACACAAAGGCTGCAGTGTCCACTGTGTTGTTTAATGAGAACCACTGAGTCACTCTGTTCTTTCTGCTTGACTCGTCATGTGTCTTCTTTAATAACAGACGCTGTTGTGTGTGTGAGTGTGTGTGTGAGTGAGTGTGTTTTAAAACGTCTATCTGTTTATTAACTTCCATCCATCCATCCATCTTCTCCCGCTTATCCGATGCCGGGTCGCGGGGGCAGCAGTCTAAGCAAAGATGCCCAGACTTCCCTCTCCCTAGACACTTCTTCCAGCTCTTCCGGGGGGACACCAAGGCGTTCCCAGGCCAGCCGGGAGACATAGTCTCTCCAGCGTGTCCTAGGTCTTCCCCGGGGTCTCCTCCCAGTGGGACGCGCCCGGAACACCTTCCCAGGAAGGCGTCCAGGAGGCATCCGAGACAGATGCCCGAGCCACCTCAGCTGACCCCTCTCGATGTGGAGGAGCAGCGGATCTACTCTGAGCTCCTCCCGAGTGACTGAGCTTCTCACCCTATCTCTAAGGGATCGCCCAGCCACCCTGCGGAGGAAGCACATTTCGGCCGCCTGTATCCGGGATCTTGTCCTTTCGGTCATGACCCAGAGCTCATGACCATAGGTGAGAGTAGGAACGTAGATTGACCGGTAAATCGAAAGTTTCGCCTTGCGGCTCAGCTCCTTCTTCACCACGACAGACCGGTACATCAACCGCATTACTGCAGAAGCTGCACCGATCCGTCTGTCAATCTCCCGTTCCACCCTTCCCTCACTCGTGAACAAAACCCCAAGATACTTAAACTCCTCCACTTGCGGCAGGAACTCCCCACCAACCTGAAGTGGGCAAGCCACCCTTTTCCGACTGAGGACCATGGCCTCGGATTTGGAGGTGCTGATTCTCATCCCAGCCGCTTCACACTCGGCTGCAAACCGTCCCAGTGCATGCTGAAGGTCCTGGTCTGATAAAGCCAACACGACAACATCATCTGCAAAGAGCAAAGACGAAATCGTGTCGTCACCAAACCGGACACCCTCCGACCCCTGGCTGCGCCTAGAAATTCTGTCCATAAAAATTATAAACAGAACCGGTGACAAAGGGCAGCCCTGCCGGAGTCCAACATGCACCGGGAACAAGTCTGACTTACTGCCGGCAATGCGAACCAAGCTCCTGCTTCGGTCATACAGGGACCGGACAGCCCTTAGTAAAGGGCCCCCGACCCCATACTCCCGGAGCACCCTCCACAGGCCGCCGCGAGGGACACAGTCGAATGCCTTTTCCAAATCCACAAAGCACATGTGGACTGGTTGGGCAAACTCCCATGAACCCTCCAGCACCCTGTAGAGGGTATAGAGCTGGTCCAGTGTTCCACGGCCTGGACGAAAACCACATTGTTCCTCCTGAATCCGAGGTTCTACTATCGGCCGTATTCTCCTCTCCAGTACCCTGGCATAGACTTTCCCAGGTAGGCTGAGAAGTGTGATCCCCCTATAGTTGGAACACACCCTCCGGTCCCCCTTCTTAAAAAGAGGGACCACCACCCCGGTCTGCCATTCCAGAGGCACTGTCCCCGACCGCCACGCGATGCTGCAGAGGCGTGTCAGCCAAGACAGCCCCACAACATCCAGAGACTTGAGGTACTCAGGACGGATCTCATCCACCCCCGGTGCCCTGCCACCGAGGAGTTTCTTTACTACCTCGGTGACTTCAGCTTGGGTGATGGACGAGTCCGCCTCTGAGCCCTCAGCCTCTGCTTCCTCAATGGAAGACGTGACGGCGGGATTGAGGAGATCCTCGAAGTATTCCTTCCACCGTCCAACGACATCCCCAGTTGAGGTCAACAGCTCCCCACCTCTACTGTAAACAGCATTGGTGGGGCACTGCTTTCCCCTCCTGAGGCGCCGGACGGTTTGCCAGAATCTCTTCGAGGCCAGCCGATAGTCCTTCTCCATGGCCTCACCGAACTCCTCCCAGGCCCGAGTTTTTGCCTCGATAACCACCCGGGCTGCAGTTCGCTTGGCCTGCCGGTACCCGTCAGCTGCCTCAGGAGTCCCACAAGCCAACCAGGCCAGGTAGGACTCCTTCTTCAGCTTGACGGCATCCCTTACTTCCGGTTTCCACCACCGGGTTCGGGGATTGCCGCCTCGACAGGCACCGGAGACCTTACTGCCACAGCTCCGAGCGGCCGCTTCGACAATGGAGGTGGAGAACATGGTCCACTCGGACTCAATATCTCCGGCCTCCCTCGGGATCTGGTCAAAGCTCCGCCGGAGGTGGGAGTTGAAGATCTCTCTGACAGGAGGCTCGGCCAAACATTCCCAGCAGACCCTCACAGTACGCTTGGGTCTGCCGAGTCTGTCCAGCTTCCTCCCCCGCCATCGGATCCAACTCACCACCAGGTGGTGATCAGTTGACAGCTCCGCCCCTCTCTTTACCCGAGTGTCCAAGACATACGGCCGCAGGTCAGATGAAACGACCACAAAGTCGATCATCGACCTACGGCCTAGGGTGTCCTGGTGCCACGTGTACTGATGGACACCCTTATGCTTGAACATGGTGTTCGTTATGGACAAACTGTAACTAGCACAGAAGTCCAATAACTGAACACCGCTCGGGTTCAAATCAGGGGGGCCGTTCCTCCCAATCACGCCCCTCCAGGTGTCACTGTCGCTGCCCACGTGTGCATTGAAGTCTCCTAGTAGAACGATGGAGTCCCCAGTCGGAGCACTGTCCAGCACCCCTCCCAGAGACCCCAAGAAGGCCGGGTACTCTATACTGCCGTTTGGCCCGTAGGCACACACGACAGTGAGAGACCTATCCCCGACCCGGAGGCGCAGGGAAACGACCCTCTCGTTCACCGGGGTAAACTTCAACACATGGCGGCTGAGCTGGGGGGCTATAAGCAAACCCACACCAGCCCGACGCCTTTCACCATGGGCAGCTCCAGAGTTGTAAAGAGTCCATCCTCTCTCGAGGAGTGTGGTTCCAGAGCCCAGGCCGTGCGTAGAGGTGATCCCGACTATCTCTAGTCGGAACCTCTCAACCTCACGCACAATCTCAGGCTCCTTCCCCGCCAGCGAGGTGACATTCCACGTCTCTAGAGCTAGCTTCCGTGTCCAGGGATCGGGTTGTCGAGGCCTCCACCTTCGACTGCTGCCCGATCCTCTTAGCACCGGCCCCTTACGGTCCCTCCTGCAGGTGGTGAGCCCACTGGAAGGCGGCCCCACGGCGCTCCTTCGGGCTGAGCGCGGCCGGACCCTGTGGGGGAAGGCCCGGCCACCAGGCGCTCGCATACGAGCCCCAACCCCGGGCCTGGCTCCAGGGTGGGGCCCCGGCTGCGCCATACCGGGCGACGTCACGGTCCCTGATGTAGTATCTCTCATAAGGGGTTTTGAACCGCTCTTAGTCTGACCCATCGCCCAGGACCTGTTTGCCTTGGGAGACCCTACCAGGGGCATATAGCCCCGGACAACATAGCTCCTAGGGTCATTCGAGTACTCAAACCCCTCCACCACGTTAAGGTGGCAGTTCAAGGAGAGGTTTATTAACTTGTCTGTCATTATGTGTCTGTCTACTTGTATCTATCCGATTGTATTTGTTTGACTGACGTTGTCTGTCTGTCTGTCCAGCTGTGTGTCTCAGTCCAGCTGTGTGTGTCTTTGGTTGTCCAGCTGTGTGTCTGTCTGTGTGTCTCTGTCTAGCTGTGTCTGTCTGTCTGTCTGTCTGTCCAGCTATGTGTCAGTCTGCCTGCCTGTCTGTCTGTCTGTCCGTCCAGCTGCATGTTTGTCTCTGTTTATGGAGCTGTACCTGTCTGTCTATCTGTCTGTTTGTCTGTCTGTGTGTTTGCTTGGAAACATGTTTAAATGTATTATGTATCACTGATTTCTAAAGTCCAAAGAATAAAAGGCATTACTGAGAAAAGTGCTGTGTGTGTGTGTGTGTGTGTGTGTGTGGTGTGTGGTGTGTGTGTCTCACAGGTGTCTCACAAGCCTAAGTCGTTGAGTCACACAGATGCAGTGTCTATTCCATATGTTGCAGCTACGGCCTGGTCGGCTCTCGTCAACACGGCCAGTCTGAACAAAGACAACTGCTCGAAAAAACGGTCTCTCTCTCTCTCTCTCTCTCTCTCTCTCTCTCTCTCTCTCTCTCTCTCTCTCTCTCTCACACACACACACACAAACCCTGTATCCATTCTGTCACATCCCACACTCTAAATGAGCTAAGCTGTCCAACACGGACACACTCATTAGTGAGGACATGTGCGCAACACACACACACACACACACACACGTCTTCTCTAATGAGAACTGGCTATTGTATATTAAAATGCTTTTGTCAGGTTTCACTTTAAACCTCACACTTGTTTATATGTTTGTTTGTTGTTTGTGATGGAATCATTTTTTTATTTGGAATTTCTGTATGTGTGTGTGTGTGTGTGTGTGTGTGTGTGTGTGTGTGTGTGTGTGTGTGTGTTGCAGAATCCTCATCCTCGGAGGCTCAGGTGGAGTCGGAACGTTTGCCATCCAGGTAATAATCACACTTCAGTTTATATTCTTTATATATAACACCCTTCATTCTTTTGGGGAGATGTTCCACTAGATTTTGTGGAGATTTACCCCAAAGGTGTGGACATTTATCCCAAAGGTGTTCAAAAGGGTTGGAGGTTTATAGCAGATCTTCCACTTCAACCCATGGAAAGAAGATCTTCATGGAGCTGGCTTTGTGTACATAAATCTATTATTATTTGTTTGTAGATTAATAATTTTTTTATCTTCATATTTTACTTTACTTTACTAGTTATTTACCTGAAACTTGTTTCTTTGTTTGTTTGTTTATTCACTGAATGGAATTTAGTTTTTAGTTTTTAATAAAATTTTTATTTGATTATTAGTTTATATATACAATTTGTGCTCTAACATTTTCTGTTTAATTTAATTTTTTAATAATAAAAAAAAAAAAAACAAGTAAGAAAAGAGATGTTACTGAAGTGAAGGCAATATTGAGTAATAGTTATAGAAATTATTGAATTATTTTCTATCTTTCTCTTCACACAATAAATGATTTCCTTCTGACTGTTTTCGTCTTTCCTGTGTCCAGTTGCTGAAGTCGTGGG
>NC_139579.1:33044793-33052041 GCF_946808225.1 Silurus aristotelis
CAGTGGTGGGATGTGACAAAGAATTGTGTCAACAGTACACTCTCAATGTCACAAGAGACAGTTCCAGATCTCTGAAAGCTCTGGAGATAGAGACAGTGGAACTCCAGCGTTTGGAGGCCAACAGGAAATCGAGGGCATATTAAAGCCCTCAAAAGCAAAAAAGCCAAAATGAACTACCTGCTGGACACTACAGCACAGGGGGCGCTGGTCTGCTCACGCTTTAAAAGCGTCACTGAGATGGATGCTTCTTCAAAGTTCTTCTTCAGTTTAGAACAAAAGAATGGACAGAAAAGTTTCATGCATGCTGTGCGAATGGAATCAGGAGATCTCGTGTCAGAGGTTCTGAAATTCACAAGCAGACGGTCAGCTTCTACTCGAAGCTGTATAGCAGTGAGAGGTCAGGGGCACAGGGGAGGAGAGTCTTCCTCAAAGACCTGTCTAAGCTCACAGAGTCAGTGGCCAGAAAGAGAAGTGGCTGAGCTTCAGGAGGCTCACCAATGGAGAACAGGCGGGCGCCAGGTATCGATGGTCTCCCTGTAGAATTTGACAAGGCGTTCTGGGCAGTAATAGGGCAAGACATGCTGGAGGTCCTGAAGGACAGTGTTACAGGAGGTCAGCTCCCATCGAGCTGCAGAAGAGCCGTCTTGACCCTGCTGCCAAAGAAGGGAGACGTGACCCACCTGAAGAACTGGTGCCCAGTGTCACTACTGTGCACTGACCACAAAGCTGCTGTCAAAAGCATTAGCATCGAGACTGACGGAGGTGATAGAGCAGATCATTCACCAGGACCAGACGTACAGATGACTTTGTAAACCACCCCCACACTGTCCAGAGCTCTGATCTCCTCAAAGATCATCACACTCTGGGAGCTGGTGAACATGGCAGGGACAGACCTGTCACATATGGAGGACCTGACAGCACGTATGGATTGTAAAAGGATTGTAAAAAGTCTCTCTCTCTCTGTAGATCCGTCCGGTGGTGGAGAAGACGTTCTCCTTCTCTCAGGTCCCTCAGGCGATGGAGAAGGTGGAACAGGGTCACGCTCGAGGGAAAACCGTGGTGACCGTAGTCGAGGCTCAGGACGTGTGACAGCAGCAGCGAGCGAGGAAACGAGGTTCACTCACCCACCGTGTCTCCATGGAAACGCAGCACACTGTGATCGGATCTGTCTGATCTCACCATCACCACACAGGGACACAGACGCCAACCTGCACTCAGGCTAACGTGTGACATCACTCGTCTCACTCCATGTTCGTCTCCAGGGGGCGTGGCCTAAAACTCTGTATTACATTTAATACACATATACAACCAAACCAGAATTCTGTTTTTTTTTTTTTCCTTCACTCTTTCATAAAAAGTCTTCCTCCTCTCTCTTTCCTCATTCGTTCTTTCCCTCCATCTGTCATCCTCGGTCTCATTCTTTTCATCTTCTTTTCTTTCTCCACTCTCATTTATTTCCTTTCTTGTTTCTCATTCTCCTTCATTTCTCTTTTCTTCCTTCTCCACCTTTTCCATCTCTCTTCTTCCTTCGTTTACCATTTATCTTTTTTTTTCTCATTTCTTTCCTCTAATCTCTTCTTTTGTAACCAATCTCTTTCTCTTTCACCTCTCATCTTATATGTCCTTCATAAATTCTCTGTCCATCTTGCACTTTTTCCTTCCTTCAACTTTTCTTTTTCATCTACATCACACACCTCTATTCCTTCCATCTTTTCTCAGTTCACTCTTTTTCTTAAGTAATGAAAAGTAATCTTTTTCATTCAGTAATGTCTCTTCAGTCTTCATTCTCTCATCCATTCATTTCTTTCATCTTTTTCTCCCCTGCTCTTTATTCTCTCGTCTCATCTGTCCTGCCTCTGTCTCTTATGTCTTTTTCCTTTCTCTTTGATCTTTTCTGCCTCATCCCTCCATCCTTTTCTTTCAATTTTCTCTCCTTGTCCTCCTACCTCTCACATCTTACTTTTATCAATTCTCTCTATCCCTCCATCTTCTCATCTTTCAGTTTGCTCCCTGTCCTTTTCCTTTTCTCTTCTTCCCTGTGTGTGTGTGTATTTTGTTTGTATTTACTGGCAGCAATAGGAAGTGCCCTCTTGCAACCAGGAAGTAGTTTTACAGGAAATAGATGCAGATGAATGCAGTGAGACATGAAAAATTTTATTCTTAATAAAATATGAGAATTGTTTACAACTTTAAAAAGAAAATGTACAAGAGACGTGAGATGACAGAGAGGGAATATAAAAGTCAGGCAGTGTGAACAGCATCACTACATCTCACACACACACACACACACTCCCAACACCTCGTTTCTGCTTTAACACTGGAGACCATGACGTGAAGATCAGGGCAGGGTCTTGGCGCCCTCTGCTGGCTGTACTGTAATATGACGTTACAGATGAGCATTAAAGGTAGAAGGTTCTTCAGAAAAAGACAGGTCACGTCCAGGATCTAGGAGTGAGCTCTCAGAAGTGTAAGAGTCAGTCCTCTTAGCGGAGCTGCGCCGTAAGGCTTACAGGGCTCAGTGGTGGAGCTGCACCACAGGGCCCGCTGGGAGAGGAGAAATTATTGCACAGTCCTCGCTACACGTCAGGGGGCTAAAGGATCTCGACCGTCCACCTCTGGTTGGGTTTCTGCTCGTCGTACGTGTTCAGGATCACCTGGTTTTTATCGTACTGAGATCCACCTGGAAAACGGGAGCGTGTGAAACGTTAGTGCTAGTTAGCGTGCAGCTTTTAATACAAGACAACGGAAACGAAAAACTATTGTAATTTACCAACAAATCTGTTGTGTTTTAACACAAATAAAATGACGATTGCATGACATAACCTGAGCCTGGACCTGCTGTACTTTTCTATTCTGTGAACATTTTTACTCCCAACTCAGATATTTGCAACTCGAAACGAATGTGTTCATGTGCAGCACCGACCAATCAGAGGGCTTCAACACTTCTTCAGATCTTCCTGAACGTTCTTTAACAGTGGACACCAAATATTTCATAGTAATTTGTTAGTGACAGAATGGAGTTGGTTTTAGATCAGACAGCTGAGGTGCACAACGCTTCTGCAAATATATATCTATTACGATGTGGCATCACCTCGAGACGGTTTCTGTGTACAAGAAAGTACTTTATCCATGTTTACACGCCATCACCCTCAAAATAGTCCTCTTGCACAGCAATACAGTGCTCTCAGCACCTTCTCCGCAACGGTGTCAAAACCGCAACCTTCATCCTGTGTACATCAGGAGCTGTGCAACGATGTCTTTTGGCACACTGAAGGTCGGTGGTCCCTGTGACTGTGTGAGCAGCCTTTTGCTGCCATCTGTTGGTGTGTTACAAAACTAGTCTCGAAACATTTTTAACCACCCTGTACAGTATCTCACAAAAATAAGTGCACCCCTCACATTTCAGCAATCATTTCATTATATGTTCTGAAGGAACAACACTGTAGAAATGAGACGTCATCTATAAGAGTGCAGCTGTTGATCAGTACTGATTTGCTGTCCTCTAAAAATAACATACAGACATTATTGTCTAAATAACTGGACCCTTATGAGGTCTGTTCCAAATGGAACCCGTGTTGGAGAACCTCTGTATGACCCTGAACACTGTACTGTAACTCAGTTTCAGGGTGATACTGATCTTCTTACAGCCTCGGCATCTTAGTGGAGAGAAACAGTAATAATTCTCACATCCTCAGAGACTCTTTACCATGAGGTCCATGTAGAACATCCAGTGGTCAGTGTGAGAGAATCGACTGAAAGCTCCACATTGTAACTGCTCTAATACACGATACAGACATTTATATGGTTCTGATAAGCAGACAAGAACATGAACATGATGAATAGAACATGTGGATTTACATGTTTACACCACGTACAACTGTTCTCACTGAGGGTGTACTTAACTAAAATGATATTTTTGTGTTTTCTGCAGATTTTTATTCATCACATGCTTTTTGATAAGTCTATTTAAATATTTTGTACAGATCCACGTCCAGGTGCTGTAGAAAGAGAAAATGACTTCTCGGCTGACTTTGCTGCCCCCTAGTGGCTGTCTAAAGCTCGGGTGATTCAAAGTTTTGGCTTGCGATCATTTAAAACAGCAGCAGACGTGTTATAATTTCACAATCACAATCACACCTGAGTTTCTCACATGGCACTGATGTGTTCAGGCGTGTACTGGTTTAGGTTTGGGAACTGGGATGTGTGTGTGTGTGTGTGTCTTTAAGGCGTAGTCATCTACAACAGAATGCTGTCTTAACAGGTCGGAGTGCCATCATTCGGATAACAGAGTGTCTCTCTCAGGTGTGGTGTGAAGGCCATCATCACCTTCTCAAAGCTGCCTGAACATAAGGGTGTGTCTCTTTTCTTTCACACACACGGCTACATGTGTGAGCGCATCCAGTGTTCATTCCTGAAGTGTTTGTGCATGTGTGTGTGTGTGTATGTTTTTGTGTGCGCGAGAGAGATTATTTCCTGTACACCTACGCTTTTATTTTAAACCCTGTAAGCCCCTGGTACAATGTCACTAGTAGAGCACAACACTGACCTTTGACCTCCAGCACCAGGTCGGGTTTGAGGTTGGAACGTATGAGACCATCGGCTGTGATGTTCCAGAACTGGTTGTCGTTCCCCTCTTCAGGAGAGAGGCTGAGACGAGACCCGGGCATGATCATCCCCACTGAGGGCTCCAAACAGCAGTCCTCTAACATCTACACACACACACACACACACACACACACACACACACACACACACACACACACACACACACACACACACACACACACACAATTGAGAACAAATCTCCACAAGCACAATCCAAAATCCAGCAGAATACTCTGTGTGTGTGTGTGTGTGTGTGTGTGCCTTGCAGCGCAGCAGGCCGTGTTGGTAAAGCCACATCTGCTCATCTCCTCCGTGCTCCTCCAGCACCAGCACTCGCAGCAACTTAATCTCATCCAGAGACCCGGAGAGAGACATCACACACCCCGTCTCTGCACTGCGCAGCCGCAAATACACAGGCTTCTGTCTCACACGCACACGCACACACACACACACACACACACACACGTACACACGCGCACAAATGTACACACGCGCACACACACACACACAGGAAATGACATTCAATTCCACCAGGTAGAAAAGTCCTTTTTATCTTTCCCTTCATCTCTCTCTCTCTCTCTCTCTCTCTCTCTCTCTCTCTCTCTCTCTCTCTCTCTACCTGTATTAACGGACGCAGAGATCCGATCTGCTTCCAGCTGCTAAACTTCCTCCAGTCGCCAATTTCGCTGGGCTGCAGTAAGAGCTGACGGCCATGAAAGTTCTTCTCTTCATATAACACCCACCTGCACATACACACACACGCACGCACGCACGCACGCACGCACGCACGCACGCACGCACGCACGCACGCACACACGCACGCACGCACACACGCACACACGCACACACGCACACACACACACACGCACACACACACACACACACACACACACACACACAGGACTGTTGAGTCTGTAAAGTTTGACTCCAAATCAAGTCACTTATCTATCGAGTGCATTCGTGCAGTCAGAAGGATCTGAGGAACCTCCAACACTTCAGATCAAACCACCACAAACATCCCGTATCAGTAGATCGTGTATCTCACGCAGCTCACAATACAGAGAGAACACGTGATTAAAGCCGGGGATTAGTACAGGATTAAAACTGACATCTCACTGGAGTTGGATTAGATCTGAGGTTTAGTACCTTTTTCCTTTCAAGTTTTATTAGAATCAGATTTAAGGGATTAGTATTTTTTCCTCGAGTATTAGGGATTAAGGGATTAATACTCGTGCTGATGCTTCCTGGAATCAGATTTAAGTAGTGGATTAACACTTTTTCGTCACGTATAACTCTTTATATTTTAGCAGGGAGGAGTATTTTTACTGGGGTCCGATCTAAGAATAGAGTTAGTACTGTTACTGACATCTCACCAGAGTTGGATTTAAGCAGGGGATTAGTACCTTTACTTCAGTACAGGAACGAAGAACGCTAGCAGCTCGAATGAAACCCACTATGACACTGACCAGGCAGTGTGTAAGGAGGTTTGAGATGAGTATGATGGTATCAACGAACACCACAGTGCTCCTCGTGTTCTCCGTCAGATCTCTTTAGATCTGTGATCGGTCCTAAAACGGATAACGATTGAGTTTACACCCACACTCATGTGTGAACCTGCACGGCTCATTACCACGCCTCTGTTCTCTCTGTTCCTGGTGTGAGCTTCACTTTCCCTCGAGCCCAGAACCCAGAAACTGCTCCTGATCCAGCGTAATAAAAACATCGGTTCCACATGTTTTATTAACGTCTAACCAGTGAAAGGCCATCAGGGTCAGCAGGACCTTCTCTGCTAACCAGTGAAAGGCCATCAGGGTCAGCAGGACCTTCTCTGCTAACCAGTGGAAGGCCATCAGGGTCAGCAGGACCTTCTCTGCTAACCAGTGGAAGGCCATCAGGGTCAGCAGGACCTTCTGCTGGTCTAAACTCACTGACTCAATCACTGATTTACACTTTAATATATTTTGATCTATAAATATGTATTAAACTGTACTGCTGTAAGGAGCAGCAACACTGAGGGAATTTTACGTTTGAGTTTTTATCTAATCAGCTTTCAGCCATCATGTCATGTAGTGTCGTGAAGCCTTCAGAAATAAGCAGCATGAGATCTTGGTAGCTTGAAGCTGTTGCTTTAACCAATCAGATTATGAGTTGTCAAGAGGTGCAGTTGTGACTTCAGTGAAAGGAGACGTGTTGAATAGTGATCATTGTGTTTAGTGATGATGTGATGAGATCCTGTGTGTGATGCAGCTCTGATCTACTGCACTTCTCTATTATACTGAAGGTTTCTGTAGACGTGGTGTGATGATGATGGGATTAAGAGGATGATCGATGCAAAACATCACTGATTCACTTCCTGTTTTTGTAGAAAGTTCATTTTGTTTATTCGTTAACAGAAAGAACGGATCTGAGGGACTCACATTCCTCCGTTCACCACCAGAGACTGACTCCGCCTATCGAATCCACTCAGCGATAGGCTGCAGGAGCCATCCGTCAACACGACCTTCCTCCCCCTGAAACACGGCTTGCAGAACAGAGTGATGGAGGGAAGAGAAAACTCCTGCACAAAGAGAGAGAGAGAGAGAGAGAGAGAGGCTGACTCATTGTCACTGAGGAACAATAGAACCTTTATGGCACAAAGAACTG
>NC_139579.1:33052241-33122241 GCF_946808225.1 Silurus aristotelis
TTTTTCCCCAACCTCCCCTTTCTTTCCTATTCTTTCCCTCCATTTCCCCAACTCTTTCCCCTTCTCTTCCATCTCTCTTTCTTTTTACCCATTTCTCCTTCTTTTCCTTTCTCCCTCTTTCTTTTTTATCTCTCTCTCTCTCTCTCTCTCTTCTTTTTCCAGTCCACTTCCCCATCTCTTTTTTCCCCTCCTCTTTTTTCCTCTCTCCCTCTTTTACTCACATGGCCGATGGTGTGCAGTGATTGGATGGTGCAGTCAGTGGTGGCTCCGCCCATCACAAAAGTGTTACAGTATTCTCCTTCCTCCAGGACGTACATGTTCTCTGTGAACTGAGGGCCTTCAAACGCCACCCAGCTGTTACAACACGCGCGCGCGCACACACACACACACACACACACACACACACACACACACTATAAACATACAAACAGGTATAATCCACATATACATCAGCTGTAACACAATATGGTGGTACAAAAATTTGAAGTTGTCTGGTTATTACTTACACACGCTAACACAACCAGGTGCAATAGACAAACAACCACACAACAAACATACACACACACTCACACACACACACACACACACACTCACACACACACACACACAGATCCAACTGTAACACAAATTCACAACCAGCTTTGAGGCACACTCATCTGTGACCCAAACACACACAGCCTGCAAAAACAACACCACGTGAAAAGTCTAACACCCTCCACTCGGACACAAACAGGTTTTCGTCTGGTTGTGTAAGACGTACACACACCTTCCAGCCAGGACTTTACACGAGCGAGGGTGAAATCCGTCTGGCAGGAACGGTGAACTCTCCTCCAGGACCAGATGATCACCAAGAAACCCGGGTTCAGAGAACAACTCCACCTGAAACGCACAACAAAACAACACAGTTTACTTTACTTTCTGTCAGGACGTGTCATGTGACCATTTGCAAAAACAATATATGATAAATGTCCATTCGTCATATCTAATATCCGCTTTAATGACATTCAGACACAATTACACCGCTCAGCTCTCACCTTGAACCTCGGCAGTCCGGCGGTCTGATCCTGCAGACAAACAAAAATAAGTAGATGTAAAAAAACTCCTCAACAACAATCAGCAACAATTACAATTTATTTAGAATTACAGTTTTGTTGTTGAACATTTGTAAGAGAAGTTCTGGCTCAGCTTCCCATGGGATAAATTAGCGGCCACTTAGCAACACCCTACTGACCACCTACAACACCCTATCAACCACTTAGCAACACCCTACTGACCACCTACAACACCCTATCAACCACTTAGCAACACCCTACTGACCACCTACAACACCCTATCAACCACTTAGCAACACCCTACTGACCACAAACAACACCCTACTGACCACCTACAACACCCTATCAACCACTTAGCAACACCTTACTGACCACAAACAACACCCTATCAACCACTCAGCAACACCCTACTGACCACAAACAACACCCTACTGACCACAAACAACACCCTACTGACCACTTAGCAACACCCTACTGACCACAAACAACACTATCAACCACCTACAACACCCTACTGACCAAATAACAACACAATTCGATCACCTAGCAACACCATATTCTGCAATGTTTATTGCTATTGACAACCTGTCAAACTCAGGCCGTGTAATTATATTTGGCCCGCAAGGTCATATCAAATGTGTATTAGAGCTGCCCGCCAGTATATAGCACATATACTAATAATACAAATCCCAGAATGCTTTGTTGGTGCGTTGGCGCGTCAGTCGAGACCGCTGAAAAACTGAATTTACCCGCAGATTTACCGACTTTGAAGCCCAGAAATGCAGATTTGAACTGCTCAGTAATCCGTTTGTGGTTGACGTGGAAAGCCCACCAACCAACCTCCAAATGGAGCTGATTGAACTCCAGTGTAGAGACACGCTCAAGTCAAAGTACGACTCTGTGTGTGCTGCACAGTTTCCATGTTTCCTCCCCGACACACTGCTCCGACTCCGTGTCCAAGCTGCTCAAATCCTCTCTGTGTTCGGCATCTCATATCTCTGTGAGCAACTGTTCTCTTTGATGAAGATGAACAAAACACCACTCAGGAGTCTCCCTCACGAGATTACAGAAAACATGCACAACAGTAATTTTTCCATAAATATTGAGTTTGGCCCGCGATTTCGTCCCAGTTGTTAATTTTGACCCACTGTGAATTTGAGTTTGACACCCCTGACCTAGAAAGAGTTTAGCAGTACCACAATAGCCACATTTAACCCCTGACCATTTAGCACCCTAGCGACCACCATAGCAACGGCTTCTAAGTGCCCTAACGACTTTTTAGCCTTGGATGCAGATGATGATGATAAAGATGATGATGCAGAGGAAGATGAAGATGTATTATTAGATTGTTACCAGGTACACGGGTTGGATGGAGGAGATCTTGTGATTGCAAGCGCCCCAATCCTCTGGACTCGAGTAGAGCCCTTTCTCCAACACATACACTTCACCGGAGAACGCAGGGTTTTCAAACACCACCCATCTGTACCGAGAGAAACACACACACACACACACACACACACACACACACACACACACACACACACACACACACACAGTGTTTATAAAGTCATAAGAAAGTGTTTCTCTAAGCAAAAACCAAACCTGTATTTACTCATCAATGTGTGTGTGTGTGTGTGTGTAGGTGATCTCCTCGTCTTTAACATCTGACCTTATACAGATCACCTCAAACATCTGGCCTAATTCATAACATCTGAAACATCCTCCTTGATACAGAGCATCTGAAACATCTCGCCTGATACAGAGCACCTCAAACATCTGGCCTGATACAGAGCACCTCAAACATCTGGCCTGATACAGAGCACCTCAAACATCTGGCCTGATACAGAGCCCCTTAAACATCTGGCCTGATACAGAACATCTGAAATATCTGACCTGATACAGAGTACTGGTTTATAAATGATTGTGATCATTCCAGAGCTTTAATGTTTCCATAGCAACAGGAAAAATCAAGGAGGAATTGAACCCATCAGGACGTGTTGCTGAAGGAAAATAATGAGCATTGTCGTGATCACACTGACTTCATCATGCTTCATCATGCCACCTGGGGGTTGATTGTTTTCCCGTTTCTACGTGTATCACTCTGTGAATCTGGAGAAATATATCAATAAATATTATTTTTAGATATCCTGAACGTCATGACCAACTTCCTATTTCTGCTCTCCAACTTCCTGAAATACCTCTCATACGCGATGACTAACATGACAGATTTATCTAAACTAAAGAGAAGAAAACACAAATGTGTGTGTGTGTGTGTGTGTGTGTGTGTGTGTGTGTGTGTGAGAGAGCTGTAACGATGGAGATGGCTCTGTTTTTACACTCACATTCTCTAGCAGTCAGTTTCTCTCTCTCTCTCTTTCTCTCTCACACACACACACACACACACACACACACACACACACACACACACACACACACACACACACACACACACACACACACACACACACACACACACACACCCCCCCCCCCCCTCAGGTAACCACATGTAAGCACACATAACCTAATGTAACCTTTACATAACCTCACGTAACCCAGTGTTACCTCACATTACCTCATGGAACCTTATGTTACCTCAAAGGTTTATACAACTTTTATGAGGTAACGAGGTAATGATACATAAGGTTGCATCATTACCTCATGTTACCTCATAAAAGCTTATACCTCATGTAACATGCTACTTCACGTTACCTCATAAAAGCTTATACAACCTCACGTTACCTAATGTTACTTTATGTTACCTCATGTAACCACAAAAGCTTATACAACCACGTGTTACCTCATAAAAACGTATATAACCTCATGTAACATTACCTCATGTTACCTCCTGTAACCTAATAAAAGCTTTTACAACCTCATGTAACCTCATGTTACGTAATGTAAATTAAAATACATGTGTGGGGAGTAGTAGCTCACTGGTGAGGAGTGGTAGGGAAGTGGTAGCTCAATCATGGAAAGGGGTATCTCAGTGGTGGGAAGGGGAAGCAAAGTGGTAGGGAGGGGTAGCTCACTGGTATGAAGGGGTAGCTCACTGGTGGGAAGGGGTAGCTCAGTGGTAAAAAGGGGTAGCTCACTGGTAGTTGGGGGGTAGCTCAGTGGTTAAGGCGCTGGGCTACTGGTCGGGAGGCCCTAATTTCAAGCCCCAATATCGATATTTGCCAATCTTGGGCCCCTGAGCAGAGCCTTTAGCCCTTTGTGCTTCAGGGGTGCTGTATCATGGCTGACCCCAGCTTCTGAACAAACTGGAAAATGCGAAGAAAAGATGTTCACTCTACTGTAATGTATAAGTGACAAATAAAGTCTATTGTATGGAAGCTTATACAGCCTCATGATACCTCATGTAACTAATCGCTGGATCAGTGTGTATGTACCGCAGAATACTACACAAACGTTGTACAATTCTAATGATTAAAACACACCTAATAATTATATTACATTATACTGCATTTTATTATATATATAAAACAAATACAATAATAAAATTAAATGAAAAAAGAAAAGAAAACAATATCAATATTAATCAAAAGCAGCCTATAGTATTATTACTATTATTATATTATATTTATATGAGGTTTTTTGAGTGTGTACCGTTTGTGTAGATTTCAAATCTTTGCTGGAAGTTGTGGAAGACATTAAGAAATTGTGTGTGTGTGTGTGTGTGTGTGTGTGTGTGTGTGTGTGTGTGTGTGTGTGTGTGATCAGACAGACACTCACACTCCAGAGACGACTTCAGCGGACTGGGACTTGCTACCGTACGCCGTCTCCTCCATGGCCATGACGGGGACGAGCAGGTCAGCAGTCAGACTCCTCTCACTGAAATCACACTCAGTGAACAACTTCAGCTGAGGAGATACAAAGTCCTGAAGGACACACACACACACACACTCAGTTACTTCAAAAGGATCCACTCACACAGAAAGAGTATATACAAACACACACACATACAATCACCTAATTGTGTAAAGTGAGGACAGTTTTATGAAGGGGCGGGGCTTACCGACTGTAGGGGGCGGAGTGAGAGCAGTGTGTCCCCAGCTCCCCAATCAGAGCAGTCAACATATTCACCCTCCTCCAACACGTACTGACGACCCTCAAACTCTGGCTCTGTGTAGCCCACCCACCTACACACACACACACACACACACACACAAAATCACTACTAAAGAGTCACAGTTACATGACCTAGGCTAAAGGGACGCTAAAGTAATTGATAATTTTTTATTTGAATCATTTAAAATAAATATATATTTAAAAAATTTTCAAAGTGAATGTAAATTTGCTTTAATAAAAATAGATCAATTTGACAGTTATTAATATTAAAAATCATAAAATAATTACTATTAAACAATAAATATATCTTTAAATGATATTCTATTAGTAGAATAATTTAGTATTATAATAACTCATACTGCAATTATTAATATAATTATCATTAATTTTAAAATGTCAGTAATGCAGGTCATGTGACCCAGCAGGTGCCCTTCATTCAGATCATCCTTATTTATTTCATAAATCATCAAATCCTGAGCAGAAATCCCAGAATGCTCTGCAGCGGTGATGAACGATCCACTTACAGGCCACTGAGGATCTTCAGAGAGCCGATCGACAACAGCTTCTTCTTCTTCTGGTCTGCGTTCGGTCCATCACCTTCACACTCCTCCTCGTCGTCTTCCTCAGAGATGTTGTGCATGTCCGTGTCAATCTCCAGACAGGAGCCCTGGAACTGAGGATCCTCATACAACACGGCCTGAGAGAGAGAGAGAGAGAGAGAGAGAGAGAGAGAGAGAGAGAGAGAGAAGAGAGAGAGAGAGAGAGAGCGAGAGAGAGAGAGAGAGAGAGAAAGAGAGAGAGAGAGAGAGAGCGAGAGAAAGAGAGAGCGAAAGAGAGAGAGAGAGAGAGAGAGAGAGAGAGAGAGAGCGAGAGAAAGAGAGAGAGAGAGAGAGAGAGAGAGAGAGAGAGAGAGAGAGAGAGAGAGAGAGAGAAAGAGAGAGCGAAAGAGAGAGAGCGCGAGAGAAAGAGAGAGCGAAAGAGAGAGAGCGAGAGAAAGAGAGAGCGAAAGAGAGAGAGAGAGAGAGAGAGAGAGAGAGAGAGAGAGAGAGAGAGAGAGAGAGAGAGAGAGAGAGAGAAAGAGAGAAAGAGAGAGCAAGAGAAAGAAAGAGAAAGAGAGAGAGAAAACACAATAATAAATAGACAATATGCATAATTAAATAAAAGAGACAAAAATGTATTTACTATTGAAAAATGTATTGTATTGTATTTATTGTCAACTAATACATTAATTTTAATTGATTATTCTAATATATAAAAATAAATAAACAACAAAACACAAACAAATACAAAAATATAAAATAAATAAATAAGAAATAATTATATTTAAAACCAAAATATTTTTTAATTCAATTAAATAAATAAATAAATAAAAATGCAAAATGCAAAAATGCAGCATAAAGTGAATTATTTACTACATAAAATAAAATGCTAAATAAACAAAAATCAAAAACCCATTAAAACAGTGAATAACTATTATATACTGCATTAAGTTTTAAAGAAGAGTTTAAATAATTACGAGTTAAATAAAAATAAAAAACTATGAATGCAGGATAACAAGGAAGTTTAAACCGTATTTAAATAAAGATTATTTAAAATAATCACAGAATTTAAAATAATTAAACAAAACATTAGTAATAGATCAAATGAATATAAATTATATTAAAAAAAAGTTGAATTAGTTACAGAACCAACTATAAAATTGAAAGCTAGCAGTGGTTGCTAACTAGTTTGCCACTGAAGCTAGCCATGATTTGTTGGTAAACAGGATCTGCTGCTGAACCAGACAGGAACGCGTGAAGGGAATGGAATGCTCGTTTTGCCCGGCCTATGCATGTCCAGAATGCTAGGAATTCTGGGATCCCGTCCCGAGCTTCCTCCCCACGGCAACGTTTGGCGTTGCAGCAACACGTTTCCTTATGCGGTGATCACTAATAACAATCAGCTCCAGGAGGCATGTTCAGGAGATGATTCTACTGAAATGCTTTATTTCATTTATTTATTATTATTAATAATAATAATAATATAATTTAATATAAAAATCACATTAAATATTCAAATAATTTATTAGCATAAATTCTCTTCTTAATATATTTTAGTTTGACAATCTTTTATTTAAGATTTTTATTTTTTATTTAAACTATTAATGCAGTTTATTTGATATATATAAATAATTATATTCATATTTAGAAGACTAAAAACTGGAATTGTTTCATCATATAAGCAGAAGCATACGTCAAGCTCTTTAATTATTATAAACATAATAATAAATAAAGAAATGTGTCCTCTATAATTTATTTTTCTTTTCTCTCTTGTTGCTGTAATCATCACAGAGATGCTCCTGACTAGACACTTGTTCAAGCAAATCCTTTAAGCTAAATCCAGCCCCTTTAACTGTGTCTGAGCATGCCCAGTTTAAACCTGTTTCAACGCCTGAAACACACACACACACACGCGCGCACACACGCGCGCACACACACACACACACTTCTAAATGGATGCCACCCAGTGCCTTAACATTTCCTCTTGTTGGAAAGTAATCATTATGTTGTTGTAGAATAAAAGTGGTGAGCACAGATATGCTTATTTACCCACACACACACACACACACACACACACACACACACACACACACACACACACACACACACACAAGCAATGAAATGTGATGGTGAGCCTTAAAAGACGGCGAGATCCTACAGCGGTTTTTAAAAGTAATAAAAAAAAAAAAAAGTGTTCCATATTTTTTATATATATATATAAAATATATATATTAATTATAATTAATTATTAATTATATATTTTTTGATAATATTAATAATAATAATAATAATAATATTGATTAATTATTATATATATATATATATATAAAAAATTCATATTATGTATAATATATTATTATATATAAAATATTTTGCCTTGAAAAACATGAAATTCAACTGAAAAAAAAAAAAAAAAAAAAAAACTGATTTAATAAAAATACTAATATATTTAAATAATAACATCTAAACAAGAAAAATGCAAAAAAAAAAAAAGAAAAAACAATTATAACAAAGAAAGGCAATTTTATTAGTTTAGAATTTCTATAAACTAATTTATAAACTAATAATTTCTAATTATTCTAATATAAAAATCTAATAAACTCAAATTCTACGACACAAACAATGCAACATCTTTTGAAACTAAATGAAACAGAAATTCATCTGGCAGAACTAGGCTGGTGAAAGCACGAGGGTTTATAAACTGTATGGCCAAAAGTTTGTGAACATCTGACCATAAGATCTATTTCAACATCCTATTCTGCATTTAGTCCCTATTTCCTGTTATAATGAGCTCCACTCCTCTGGGAAGATGTTCCACTTGATTTTTGTGGTTAATTTGGTGAGATCTATTCAGCCACAAGAGTGTTAGTAAAGTCAGGTATCAAAGATGTCCTGTACAATTGTGTATGTCCAGATATCTGGAAAAGGGTCCCAATACTTTTGGCCATACATGTAGCTGCTACAAGGTTTAAACCAGGACAAGGATTCAGGAAGGGTGATATGTGTGTGTGTGTATGTGTGTGTATGTGTGTGTGTGTGTGTGGTTGTAAAGTGAACTGACCCCCACTTCGTGAGGATTTTCCACCTTGATTCCACCCTGAAACAGAGAAAGGCAGAAGGTTACAGTTGTTTGTGTTCGTGTGCAGGTGTTCGTGTGGGGAAATAAACACTGAATAACGATTCTTTACCATTTTGAGAGGACGTAAAGATCCGACGAAGGGATCGTGAAAACCCCACGACTCTGGACACGGATACTCTCCTACAGTCAACACCGACAACATACCCTGGAAATCCGGATCACTGAACACTAGCCAACTACACACACACACACACACACACACACACACACACACACACAGAGACAAATTGTGCAGACACACACAAACACGCACAGTATGGAGACAGAAACACACAGACAGACAGACAGACGGCAGACACAAACACAGAGACAGATAGACAGACACAAACATACATCCAGACAGACATCCAGACAGACAGAGATAGAAAGACAGACAGACACAAACACACAGACGGACAGAGATAGAGACAGACAGACAGACAGAGAAAGACGGAGACAGCGTGCAGACACAAACACACAGACAGAAAGAAAGACAGACAGACAGACAGACATCCGCAGACAGACACACAAAAACATTGAGACATTAACAAATGTATTCAAATGTCAGTCACTTTTATAAATCATTTAAAACATTTTACTGTATTATTGTTGTTCTCATATCTTTTAATGGACAGATTATCCATCCTAACATTAGACAGAATTATACAGATTTATTAAAAAGCTAAAAGAAACCATAAGTCCAGAATTCTGCAGTTTTAACACCATATAACTGAAAGTATGTGCCCCCCAGGCTAAGAGACAGTCGGGGCATAAATTTATGGTCAAATCTGTGAGCAGTAAAAAGCACCTTATTAAATGTGTTGTATTTGGAAACAGTGTCAGGTTTCAGGTCTCAAACATCTCCCACACTGCAGATTTATTAACTCCAGACACGCAGTAGCAGGTCTGAGACATTCCACTGAACCTGCATCCACAACTGTCTCTCTCACTCTCACCGAGTCTGTCTGCCTAACTGTCTCACTTTTACCGAGTCTGTCTGCCTAACTGTCTCACTCTCACCGACTCTGTCTGTCTAACTGTCTCACTCTCACCGACTGTCTGTCTAACTGTCTCACTCTCACCGAGTCTGTCTGCCTAACTGTCTCACTCTTACCGAGTCTGTCTGTCTAACTGTCTCACTGTCACCGAATCTGTTTGTCTAACTGTCTCACTCTCACAGAGTCTGTCAGTCTAACTGTGTCACTCTCACAGAGTCTGTCAGTCTAACTGTGTCACTCCTACCGAGTCTGTCTGCCTAACTGTCTCACTCCTACCGAGTCTGTCTGCCTAACTGTCTCACTCCTACCGAGTCTGTCTGCCTAACTGTCTCACTCCTACCGAGTCTGTCTGCCTAACTGTCTCACTCTCACCGAGTCTGTCTGCCTAACTGTCTCACTCTCACCGAGTCTGTCTGCCTAACTGTCTCACTCTCACCGAGTCTGTCTGCCTAACTGTCTCACTCTTACCGAGTCTGTCTGCCTAACTGTCTCACTCTTACCGAGTCTGTCTGCCTAACTGTCTCACTCTTACCGAGTCTGTCTGCCTAACTGTCTCACTCTTACCGAGTCTGTCTGCCTAACTGTCTCACTCTTACCGAGTCTGTCTGTCTAACTGTCTCACTGTCACCGAATCTGTTTGTCTAACTGTCTCACTCTCACAGAGTCTGTCTGTCTAACTGTCTCACTCCTACTGAGTCTGTCAGTCTAACTGTGTCACTCCTACTGAGTCTGTCAGTCTAACTGTGTCACTCTCACAGAGTCTGTCAGTCTAACTGTGTCACTCTCACAGAGTCTGTCAGTCTAACTGTGTCACTCTCACAGAGTCTGTCAGTCTAACTGTGTCACTCTCACAGAGTCTGTCAGTCTAACTGTGTCACTCTCACAGAGTCTGTCAGTCTAACTGTGTCACTCTCACAGAGTCTGTCAGTCTAACTGTGTCACTCTCACAGAGTCTGTCAGTCTAACTGTCTCACTCTCACAGAGTCTGTCTGCCTAACTGTCTCACTCTTACCGAGTCTGTCTGCCTAACTGTCTCACTCTCACCGAGTCTGTCTGCCTAACTGTCTCACTCTCACCGAGTCTGTCTGCCTAACTGTCTCACTCTTACCGAGTCTGTCTGCCTAACTGTCTCACTCTTACCGAGTCTGTCTGCCTAACTGTCTCACTCTCACCGAATCTGTTTGTCTAACTGTCTCACTCTCAGAGTCTGTCTGTCTAACTGTCTCACTCTCACAAAATTTGTTTGTCTAACTGTCTCTCTCTCGATATTAGATTGTTTGACTATTTTTCTTAACAAAAGGTTAAACTTTTGTACCCTAAACACTTAAAAACTGTCTGGAGAACCGTCTTAGAGGTTCTCTGTAGAACTCCACAACTACAAATGATTTTTCAAAGAAGAAGCGAGTGAGGAACTCTTTTCTTTCTCTGCACACAAAGCTGAATCTAATTTCCTGTAAATGAGAAACAGGCCTCATGTAGAGTGGCACTGCCAAAGTGCTGAGCTCCACCCAAAGTGCCTGTGCTCTTTCTCTAAAACACACGGCTTTGCCAGCTTCTTCTGCACTAAACAAACTGCTGTAATCTGAGAGCAGGCTGAGGATCACTCACACTCCAGAGTGGACCTTGATGGATCCAGCGCTGTGGGGACGCCCGAAGGTACCGAGTTCGATTATGTCATCACAGAACGAGGACAGCCGGCCCAGTCCGTTCGGTTCTGAGAAGATCTCGATCCTCGGCAGGCTGTAATCCTGAGGCAGAAAACACCAAAAAAATCTAAGAAATTTTCAACACGTTAAATAGAGAGCAAGCGAAGAGCACACACAGCACACAGATCACTAATAATATTCAACAGATTCCAGATTTAATAAACTAATCTATGATCACACACACCTCAAGATATAGTCTAATATTCTACTGTTGAATTCTATAGTATATTTCACGTTTGTGTGATGTAGTGTAGCATTGTGTATTTGAGAAGTGCAATATAGTGTTTTTAAAAATTTGAATAAAATGAAAACTAAAAGACTTTGAAATCACATGAGCCAATATTTTATTCACAATAGAACATCGAGAACATAAATGTTTAAACTGAGAGATTTTACACTTTTATGCACAAAATGAGTCTCAAAAGTTGGCACAGGGGCATGTTTACAGTGGTGGAGCATCTCCTCTTCTTTTTAAAACAGTTAGAAGACGTCTGGGCATTGAGGTTACGAGTTTCTGGAGTTTTGCTGTTGAGATTTGGTCCCATTCCTATTTTATGTTTAATGATGCACCATATGTGCTCTATAGGTGAAATATCTGGACAATTCAGCACCCGGACTCTACTACTACGAAGTCATGCTGTTATAGCTGTAATAGCTGCAGTATGTGGTTTTGCATCGTCCTGCTGAAATACACAAGGCTTTCCCTGAAATAGATGTCGTTTGGAGGGGAGCATAGTGCCTTCCACAACATGTGAGCTGCTCATACCGTATGCACTTATGCACCCCATACCATCAGAGATGCTGGCTTTTGAACCGAAACACTGGAAACACTCTGGAAGGTCCCCCTCCTCTTTAGCCTGGAGGACTATATCTATAATATAGTATATAGATTAATGTAGTGTGTAGATTGGTATAGTATAATATAATATAAAGTGGAATAGTATAATGTATAATGTAATATAGTGTAGTATAATATAGTATATAGATTAATGTAGTGTGTAGATTGGTATAATATAATATAAAGTGGTATAGTATAATGTAGTATAGTATAATATAGTATATAAAATAGTATAGTATAAGGTAGTATAACGTAATATATAGAGTGGTATAGTGTAATATAGTATAATGTTTTTTTTACTGACTAATTTTTTTATTTTTTGTTATTAGACTAATTTGTTTTTGCAGAAGATGAAATGAAAGTGTGGAGGATTTTGGCCGTATTTGGTCGTAGGGATTCTGTAAGGCTTTAACCACTAAACACCAAAACCATAAACACCAGATCACAAAAGATTCAACTACTAAACGACTAAAACTCAGGCTCTGGAAATTCCCTAAATCCTTCCCGCGATTGAATTATGTTGTTCTGTTTCTCAAGCACAAGCGGAAAAGCAGCTCGAGCTAAAACCTCACAAATCTCATAATATACTAAAATCTAGCAGGGATACGATTAATGATTTAATGGTAGTGGTACAGTTATTTAAAAGAATTAAATACATATAAATAAGGAAGAATAAGATAGAATTTGTCCATATGCTAAATAATTTAACATATAGTAAATACTTCAACATTTTATTATTAGAAAGGAGTAGTTACTATAATTGTTATATCTCTTATTTACAGAAATAAATTGTAGTCTCATTCTGATTGGTCAGAAGCTACTGATTCATTTACATATATATCAGTTCAGTATTGTGTTCGTATGTAAACATTATACAGAAAATATCTTGGCAAGTACAGTGTATAATTTAAAATAATGCTATATATAATGCTAATGCTAATTCTATAATATTAGAATTCTATAGTAGTATAGTGTAGAATTGTGAAATAGTGGAATGTAGTGTAGTGTAGTATTGTGTAGAATTCTATATTAGTGTATTATTGTGAAGATGTTGCGATGGGTTTCTGAAACATGTTAATTAGTTTCCTCTCAATTAGCTTTTATGCAGTTAATAAGGGATCTCTATTAACTGCTCTCAGCTCTCTACAGGTTCCTGAGACCTCCGAAATATCTGGCACACACTGATGTGTCAAATCTGAAATCCTGTCCCGTGCCAATTTCATGGTCCATCCTGAACCTTCTGACTTTCACACAAGACCGATATTATCAGCTCCTTCTCAAAAACGGTGGTGAACGCAGAGTTTCAGAATATTTCTGGAAGCTTGCGTAGACCCGTGTAGTAGAATAAACGTGTGAGTCAATAGCAGGAGTCGCCTGCGCTCACAACCGAGAAACGTGTCGATCTTAAACCTGCTGAGATTACACGAGGGGACAACGTTCACGCTTTCCCGTCTATAGCGAGCGCAATCTTCATCTCCAATCAGGAGAAGCTTCAGGTGTTTTACACAAAATATCAGCAATGATTCAGAACCTCTTACCCTCACAGCCAGACGAATGGAACCGATCACCATCGGTTTGTTCGGAATGGGAATCCCGTCTGGACCCACTTCCTGGTTAGGTTCCGGCTCCGCCCACTCGTTCACCAATTCCGTCGGCCCTTCCTCCAGTGCGATGATCCGTCCTTGGAATCCCGGCTTTTCATAGAGCAGCCAACTGGACAGAAAGGAACGTCGCTAATGAGCATTTCATGATACGCAATATTTGTGTACAATCAGACGTGAGATGTGTAATGATGTTTACCCCAGGCAGGGTATTTACATTAGATAGGTGTTCTTCTCTCTCAGAGGAACACAGTCATCGTTAGTCATCGTTCTTCTGAGTCACATCAAAGACTCTTTTAAATGAATGAATGCTCTTTTGACTAAAACCCTATAGTTCATGACTGATCTCTAGCTGCTGACTTCTGCCTCTGTTTTTGCCCCTCGGACTCTGTTTGCGTGTGAATTCCGCCTGGTTTTGACTTTATTGTTACCCATCGTTTTGGATTTGATTGCTTGGTTTAATAAAAATTTGCTGTTTTTACTGCAATTGCGTTCCATTTTGTAAGTTTCATTTAATTTCCAGCTTCAATGTTTAACATTTTAAGGTCCTTACAACTCAAATACATTTGATTTGAATTGAATCAAGTTTTAACAATGGACATCATCACAAAGTTGCTTAATGGAAATAAACAGATGAAGAATAATCATTTTAACTACAGAGTCTGGAGCAGATTATCACGATCGGGATTGGTGCGTTCGAGCCGCCATGATCTCACTAAACTGACCGAGCAGGCCGGGGGATTTTCTGGAATTCGCTCTTCCACAAAGCAAAGACTTTGTTTTGCATTAAAGATTTTTTAACTACAGTAGGAATTCCTTCAGGGGAGGGTGGGATTAAAAAAACTTTATTACGTTATGCAAAGGCGATTAACGGTCCATTCAAACAATCGTCTTTCCCACTTTCCCACGTAAAATACTCCCGTTTACTCCGCTGAAAAAGAATCGGACATTTGTTTCCCTACTAAGCAAAACTTCTCACCATCCTCTGATGGCTTTCAGAGAAATAACAGGCGAGAGCTGTAACGACGTGGCGTCATCGACGTCCCTGAACACCTCGTACGCCTTGCCGCCGAACTCGGCTCGCTGGAAGATGACCAGCTGTGAGGAAACACAACCTCGTTAGACTCGGTGAGAACATTGTTTAATCACGGTGCAGAATGATTTGCTACAGTACCTTCCCGGGTCGCTTGTGAAACTCTCTGACGGTTGTTATCTGCAAAAGGAAATAAAGTTCTTGGTTACTCCATAACATTACTAGCTGCGACTCGACTTAAATGATCGATATGTGCTTTCTGAACATCTCATTCCACATGGAGTCTCCATGTGCTGGTAAAATAGTCTCCACTCTTCTGGAAAGATGTTCCACAAGATGTTGTGGAGGTTCATTCAGATGCAAGGGTTTTAGTAAAGTCAGATACTGAAGGTGAGAAGGCCTGGAGTGTTCACATTCATTCGTGTTCAATAGAGCTCGATAGCAGGACATCATCCACTCCAACCCATGGAAAGCAGATCTTCATGAACCTGTATTTGTGAACAGGCTTGGGCCAGGCCTCCTCACCTCACCCTACATCAGTACCTGACTTTACTAACACCCTTGGGGCTGAATAAATCTCACAAAAATCACCACAGAATCTAGTGGAACATCTTCCCAGAAGAGTGGAGGCTTAAAAAAAAAAAAAGCAAACGCTCCTAGATGAAGTGAAGGAAAAATTCCGTGCTGCAGCATCCAGACACGATTGTGCAACTATGAGCCTCCAACTTTGTGGGAACAGTTTGGGGAAGATTCACATCTGGGTGGAAAAGTCGGGTGTCCCAATACTTTTGCCATTGAGTGAATCACAAGAACCATCCAAGGTTCTTCTATCAATATTGTTCCTCAGAGCATTATCTTTCCTCTTCATCAGGGGAAGTGGGAGTTCAGTGGTTAAGGCTCTGGGTTACTATTCGGAAGCTCTGGGGTTCAAGCCCCCGAATGGCCAAGCTGCCACTCTGGGGGCCCTTGAGCAATTAAACCTGATTAAATGTGGATGCTGTGAGGTTCATGGATGTGGTGAGGGAAGACATGCAGGTAGTTGGTTTGAAAGAGGCAGATGTAGAGGACAGGGGGGGTATGGAGACAGATGATCCGCTGTGGCGCCCCCTAATGGGAGAAGCGGAAAGTAGAAGAAGAAGAAGAAGAAGAAATGTGGATGCTGTACATGAAAGAACATCGAAAATCAAACATTCTGAAAGGTTTATATGAGCACCAGCATCTTACATGGGAGTTGGTCTTCAAAAGGAAGGGGAGTGGCACTTTAATGTACCCTAAGATTCAGGAGATGTTTATACTACCTGACCAATAAGCCAAAGCCCTGAGGGTCTACATTCCTCCTGCTCCGAGTATATAATTCATGATCTGAAACCTGAGAACTGAACATGATTGTGCAGGAAACAGGAAATCTTACACCATGTTCCTACTCACCTGAGTGTGTGCAAGTGATGGCAATTTGGTTTGTTGTTCTGGTGGTTTGGGTGGAAAGATTGATGCTGGAGGCTCCGGAAGCTTGTTCAGACCTGTGTTTGTGTCAGGGGCTTCAGAGCGGACTTCCATCGGGATTCCCGTGAACACAGAAGATGCTTCTAGGCTCTGAGAGCCACCTGAATTGTCAGATTCTTGATCCTTTTTCAGGGATTTCCCCAGAACATCTTGAAGTTTGATTTCGGAGAAATTTGGAAGAGGCGGAGGAGTCGGTGGACTCTTCGGTGAATCACCAGGAACTCCAGGAGGTATCACAAGATCCGTCAAGTCCTCTTCTGCCCTTCCCTGGGGTGCAACTTCAGACGTCGTCACATTCATGTCTTCTGATGTCAGAACTTGTTGGGATGCTGTAGGAGACGAGGACCCACTGGAAAAAGCTTCATTTGGAGGTCTCCGTAAGTTAGAAGTGTTCATGAGGTTTGAAAGGATGGACATTCTTTCTAACCGTGAAGACACTTTTGCAGGAGTTTCAGCACTTCCTTGATCTGCTCCATTCTCCTTATTGTCTGCCGTCTTTTCCTCTTTGTCTTGTCCTCGCCTGGAGGCCAACGCTTTGAAGATCATACTGTCTTCGGTTCCTTTGCGTTTCAGAAGCTGTTTATTTCTCACATCTTCGCTTTTCTTCTTGATCAACATGGCCGGAGAGGGATCTTTTGGGCCTGTGGTTTTCCTAATCCCAAACTTAAACTCCTCAGGATCAAAGGTTTTCTCAAAGTGATCTTCTTTAATAGCAGGCAAGGCAAACGGAGGTGAAATCATCCTGGACTTGCTGTGCTTCTTAGGAGGAAAAGAGAAAGGAGAGCAGAGTTCTTTGATTTTGCGTATGAAGTCTTCCGAATCGTCCGAGGTTTCCAGGAGGCTTTCGTCACTGGCCGAACAGTCCATTTTCCTCTCCATTTTATTTTGCTTCTTTTCAAAACCCTGGTCGACATCCAGCCAGCTCGATGGAGACTCGTTTTTCGAAAACTGTTTCGAAACCAAAAGAAAGTCCTTAGCGGTCTTTTTTGGAGAAGATGATTTCTCTGAGTCTGGGGAATTCTGAGATTTCTTGGGGTCGAGATTCTGTTGCTGGATGATGGTGCTGGTTTTTTTAACCTCAGTCATTTCCTCGGTTTGGAAGGTCACTTGCTCTGTACCTTTTGGTTTCTCTGCTTTCCTAATGCCAGGCTTCTGACCTCCATGCTGAAGATGCTCCAGTTCCGTTTTGGTAACAGGTTTCCTTGTGGTTTCCTCCTTGACAGATTCTGCATCTTGCACCTTAGCTGGAGCCTCTGTAATGGAGGACTTAGAGACTTTTAGTTCGTCCTTGAGGTCTTGAGGAGGTGTAGGAACTTCTGCCTTCTTGTGACCTCCTGGGTCTGAGGTTTTAGACAAAGCGTTTACTGCAAGACCGCTCACGCTCAGTTCTTCACGCTCAGATTTTGGTGCATCCTGTGTGACTGATGCTGTATTAGATTGCTGAATGTTTACAATCTTGAGATCTTTGGACTCTTCCTGGATGCCCACTGATGGCTTGCCTGATATTTTGTCCACCTTTTTAGGAGTTGGTCTCTCCTGATCTGCAACAAGTAAAGTTTCCTTGGTGATAAGATCAGATTTGACTCGAGGTGCACCAATATCTAGTGGCTTTATAAGTTCAGACTCATCTGTTCCTGGTTTAGTTTCCTCAGCAACCTTTTCAGTATTTACATGATCAGATGTTTGATCTGGAGCCTTCAGGTCTGCTGTATGGTCTTGAGATTTAACGATCGCCTCCTTCAACTTGTCAGCTCCTTTCACTTCCTCTTGAGATGCTTGAAGTGGTGCGAACTCTGGAGTATGGCTCACATCTTTACCGTTGTTTGCTTTCTGGTTAGATGAATCAAGTTGAGGTTTGAAGTCTTCTGTATTCTCCACAGCCTTCACGCCTGCTTTAGGTGACTCTCTGGCTTTGTCTGGTTTCTGTTTAGAATCTGCATCATGATCCTTGGTCTTATCCAAACTCTGCACTTGTTCCACATTCTCCAGTTTATTTTCAGACACATGAGATGACCTGAACTCCGCTGTAGGTTCTGCGTTCTGCATGTCTTGGCCCTGGGTTTCCTTTACAGAACTTTCAGCAGCCTCTTCTTTAGCTTTTCCTGCTTTCTTCTTAACCTCCTGAGGTAAATCTATGCCCATTTTGTGGTCCTTGGTCTTATTATCCACACCTGGCCCAGAATCAGTCTCATCTTTCTTCTGTGCAGCTTCATCACTTAATTTCGAGACTGTTTTGAACTTGATCTTCTTATCTACACTTGACACCTTCTCAGTTTTGCCTGTTTTCTGTACAGACACTTGAGCTGGAGTTTGTGAGTCTGCTCCAGCCTGGTTCTGCTCCTTTTTAGATGCTTCAGATAGGGTTTTAAGATCTAAAGTAGTCTCTATGGTCACTTCCTGAGCTTCTTTGGAAACATCTAACTCCTTTTTAGGTAGAGTTTTGAAGTCTGGTGTAGGATCACTGTTCTTCATACTCACACTCTCCAGGTTCATTCTCTGATCCTTGACTTCAGTTGCATTGGACTTGCCCTGGTTCTCTTCAGCAGTTTGAGTTACCAGGTCAGTAATAACTTCTGATGCGTCCACACTTCCATTCAGATTTTCTTCTGCCTTGTCCAGCTTCTGGTTCGACACTTGGAGTGTAGTCTGAGAATCTGCATGGAGATCTGCTTTCACTTTTTCCACCTCCCTTCTGGATTTAGGTTTGGTTGGACATTTTGCACGTGGTGAGGATCTGGTTTCAGTTGAAGCCTTAACCACCACATTCCCAGCAGCTTGGTCACGTTCAGCAGGGCTTAGAGGACCGTTGACTGGAGATGAATCATCGCTTTCTGGCTTGGCATCAGAAAGCGAGGGTTGCTTGAGTGAGTCATCTTCTCCGAGCTGGTCCTCTGCAGGCTGTTTTGGCGTGCTGGGCGGAGTCAGGCGAGGCAGCCTGCTTCCTGTTGGTGAAGCTTCAGCCTTCACCCTTGTTGTGCCCTTTGGCCCAACGGCTCGTGTTTCATTTGTAGTTTTGTCTTTCTTATTTTCCGGTTGCTCCGACTCTGAAGGAGTGCGAGGCTTGTTCTCATTTTCAGTTTTATTCACATCTTTGCTTTTGCTAACTGAAATTTTCACTGGTCTACTTTTGGGAGATTTTTCAGCAGGAGTTTGTGATCGCGTCTTTGACTTTGCACCTTCTTTAGAATCCTTAGTTTCTGACCCACCAGGAGATGACGGCTGCTCCAGGTTCTCCTCAGCGCCTATTGGCTTGGAATCCTTTTCTTTCTTCGGTTCTTTGGGATAAGGTGGTTTAGGTGGTGCCTGACTGGGTTTGCTCTCTACATCCTCCACCACAGTTAGGTCTGGTGCGCTGGTCTCAGTTGTTAACTGACGTGGAGGCGCTCGGGGTTTTGTAACATTGTTACTCGAGCTGGAGTTTCTTCTCTCAGTCTCACGTGTCTGAGCTGGAGAGGAAACTGACGCATCGGGTGACACGCTCGGGTTTGGTGTTTTGCTCGGCTTTGGCAGAAGTTCAGGAGGTGTTTTCTTTGGAATCTTTGACTTGTCTGTAGACTTAGTAAACACACCAGGCTGCTCTTTTGTAGTCGGAGATTTATTCGGCTTTTTCTCAGAGACGTTTTGTGCAGGCTTTTTTGTACTTTCCTCTTTCGTGGCCTCGAAGTTACGGCTTGTAACTCGACCCACGCTGGCTTTTGTCTTCAGTGCCACTGGCGGAGCTGGACCTTTTCCAGCACTCGCTCCGTTTGTTCCACCGCTCGCTTTGTCCACTGTTCGTTTAGACCCTGCAGCCTGGTTCGGACGATTTCCAGCCCCTGAACTCGTAACTCTGATCTGTTCCTTGTATCCAGGCATCTCTAGCAAATCCTCTCCAGGATCTGAGACGTTATTAAGAGGCTCTGAGGGAATCTCTACATCATTATCATGCTTGTGTCTTGTGTTAGCTTCCTCTTTTATAAACACATCCCCGCTTTCACTTGTAGAGTCGTATGACTGCTGGTCAGGCTTTGTGATTTCCACACTGACGTTCTTGAGGCTTGGCAGACTGTGGAAGGAAAACAAAAATAGACTTTTATTCAGTAGAAGAATCAGAAGAACAACAAAACGGGTTAGCATTGTTGATAAATTCCAGGACTTACAATATAATTAACGTCTCCAAAATCTAATCTGATTATGTCTGACTCCTTTCATCGAACAACAGCACAAAGTCCTCGATCTGAACAACAAAGTAATGTAATGACGCATCTAGGAATCTAGGCATTCCACGACAAGGAACGTTTTGTTTCAAATGTAATTCGATTCAGACATAAATATCACCAGAAATATCATTAGCCTACGGACTGAACTTAGCGTCTTTCTAGTTTTTCCCCAACAGCTGGTTAGCACCATGACCCAGCCCTAAATACATGCTGAACCTGAACACAAGTACATCCGTGAATAACGATTCAGATTTAAAACACGCTCGAACATGCAGTGTTTGTACACCAGAGCGCCGTTCTGATCAGTAATAAAAGCTTCAAGATGTATAATAACCGACAATGAGTCACATAAACCACTCAGGGGGAACAGAAAAATCATTAAAATCCTGAACTGTACACACTTCAGAAACTTTCACACTGCTGATGAGGAACTCCAGCATCACGCCTGAGCGACTCATCACTTTCTACTTCTTTACCAATAAATTGCTTCTGAAAATCCATGTCCTTCTGATTTGTCGTTCACGTTCATGTAATTTCCACTGAGATCTTTTGAAAAGCTGAAAGACGTTATTGTCCTGCTCTCATATAGAAATTCATGGGAAAAAGGAGATCGTGTTACATGGCCAGTTCTCATCTAGATCATAGAAACAAAGGGTTTTATTCCTGCACCAACGTGCAGGAGAAACGCACGGACACACGAACACACTAAAAGAAGCGCAAACACGACTTACATTCTGACTTCGGATTTCTGCTTGCTCTGGGAGTTTGAGCTCGTCGTGCTCGTCTCTTCTTGTTCTCCGTCCAGACTCGACTGCGAGTTCAGCCACACTTTCTTGGCGAAGAACTTTTCACTTGTGGAAAGCTTGACGCTCCTGCGTTTCTCGGCTTTACTCAGCTCTTGCGGTTCCTCTTCGTGCTTCACTTCCACGGCGTCCTGATAAACCGACGAATCGGAGCCTGAATCCTGAGCGATGAGAGAAGCTCCGAGGCCCAGCACAGGACTCTGTCGGACGGGTGTGACCTGACCAACTGAGCTGTTCTCGCTCCCTTCCTCCTCCATGTGCGTTTCCACCCACATGGCTTTGTGCACCTGTAGAGATGAGGGCGAGGCCTGAGCAGACCCATTCTCCGCCTCAGGGGATGAAGGTTTTGTAGGGCTTAAAGGATCTTGAGAGCCGCCGCTCAGCTTGCGGGGTCTTCTCCTGCTTGGAGTTTTCTTCCCCATGCTTTCAGTGCAACTTTGATCCGAAGAGCTGGAATCGCTCCTGGACTTGGATCTCAGCGTCACCCCGGTGAGAGCGCTGTAATTCCCTTGTCCTCCCACGACCGGCTTCAGGGCCGTCTTTTTGACGTCTGGAGATCTAACCTCGGAGTTTAACGTAATCTCTGTGCATTTCTCAGTGATCCGGCTCTCCGCTCCTTCTCCAGTGACGCTGATCTCTTCCAGGAACACCCGGAGCTTCTTGCTCGCCTGCGCCACTAGAAGCTCTTGTTCGTCTTTGTTTTTCAAGGCCAAGTTCCTCACGCTGCCACTGCTGTCACTATCTGCGAACGGAAGGTCACCACCGTCTGCTACGATGGAGGCCACGCTCTGCACGCTCGGGCTCCCTTTATCAGAGAAGAAACCCTGCTCGAACTCTTCTCCCTCCTGCCTCAGGTCTGCTGACTTGCTCGGGCTGGAAAGAGGCGACGCATTTTCCTCGGTGCCGTCAGACGACGTCCTCCGGCGCCTCCTCGACAGGAACGTGACCACCCGGTTCAGCACGCCGCCTCCTTTTTCCTCAGAATTCTATCAAAGAAAATGGAAACAAACAGAACTCCATTAGAAATGCGCTTTCGTTTACGAACCCTGATAAACGTCCAAACCTGTCAGCGAGGTGTTTTTCCAGCTGAGTTATCAGTTACGGGCAGGTTAGAGGATAAGAGACGTGAACTTTAATACGTGCTCAGTTCATAAAACATCTGTATTCAAGAGCACGAAATATTGCAGGGCAGAAAACCAAAAAGAATGTGCTGATTTCACTCTACCCACATCATTCCCCCCTGAGATCCATCACTGATTCACGTCACGCCAATAACTTACACTCCTAAAGCATCGCAAGCCAAATTCTTAATGCAACATTTTTGTATATTTTCTTCCACATTTATGTAAATATATTGGTCCTGGACCTGAGCTTAGCTTTATCAGGGGTGTGAGAGAAGGTCTCCTGTGAAGTGAAAACTGATATTAGATCTACAATCATTTATTAGCAACATCAACGTTCATTTCAAGCTCTCTCTCTCTCTCTCTCTCTCTCTCTCTCTCTCTCTCTCTCTCTCTTTCTCTCTCTAGCTTTAGACTGTATGTTATAAATGAATCAGCCTTATTATTATTATTCTCACTTGCAGAAGATTTTCTACACTATATCTTCACTCTGATCTGGATTCGGATGCTTTTTAACACTCTCACGTCACTGAAACTGAACTTCTCATTCTTCATGTAATAAAACTCGTTTTTTATTGCTTTGTTTAGGATTCTGATCCTCTCACAGTCTCGCACCTGGGTGCCAAAACTTTTGCCCGATATCAGAAATGTGCTGGTGTAAAAGTGATGGATGGAGTGAGAAGGGTTTTTTTTTTCTCTCTGTCTGTTCAGCTCGAATATACAGTAAGCAGCTGCTACTGGACAATGAAGCGGGAACGCGCCCTTATTATAAACCTACGGAATAACGCCACGCTGGCGCGCGCACTGGCTCCCGGACGCGCGCATGCACACGCGCGCACGCGCGCACACGCGCACACACACACACACACACACACACACAAGTGAGTTTAACAGATAAAGTTGGGTGAAAGTTTCAGGTGTAAAAGGAGTGAATACAGAAAGTGCGTACCTGTGCAGCGCGCGCACTGCGTCTCTCCCTCCCTCCGTTTCTGTCTGTCAGTCTGTCTGACTTTCTGTCTGTCTGTCTGTCTGTCTGTGTGTGTGTCTGTCTGTCTGTCTGTCTGTCTGTCTGTCTCTGTCTCTCTCTCTCTCTCTCTTTCTCTCTCTCTGTCTCTCCCTCCTTCTTTCTCCCCCTCTCTCGCTCTGCAGCGAGTCACACAGCGTGACCGCACAGACGAAAATGAGATGCCCCGCCCCTGGCCCCGCCCTCATCGTCTGACGCACGCCACATTCCTCTTATGCGCCATTTTCAGGGATTTTTTTTTCTTCTTTCGCTTTTGAAAACATTTAAAACAACATTTACGTCCTTTAAAAAAAAAAAAGTCAAAGTTAATCTGAAACAAATGTAACAGTAATAAACAAACATTTATTTATAAATTAATTTACTTACTAATTTATTTATTTGTTTATTGTATTTATTCCTATAAGAGAGACAGCTAGAAAGGTTCTTGGTGTAACATCTGGAAATAGAAAGGAAGATAAAGAGACAGAGGAACCGAGCTGGGAAGGATGTACTGCAAGTTAGAGCAATAAAGGATGGAGATGGAAATGTGTTGACTAGTGAGGAGAGTGTGTTGAGAAGATGGAGGGAGTATTTTAAGCAGCTGATGAACGAGGAAAATGAGAGTGAAAGAAGGTTGGATGATGTGGAGATGGTGAAGCAGGATGTAGATAGGATCAGTAAGGAGGAAGTGAGAACAGCGATTAAGAGGATGAAGAGTGGAAAGTCGGTTGGACCAGATGACATACCGGTAGAAGCGTGGAGATGTTTAGGAGAGATGCAGTGGAGTTTTTAACCGGATTGTTTAACAGGATTTTGGAAGGTGAGAAGATGCCTGAGGAATGGAGAAGAAGTGTGCTGGTACTGATCTTTAAGAATAAGGGAGATGTGCAGACCTGCAGTAACTACAGGGGAATTAAGTTGATCAGTCACACCATGAAGTTATGGGAAAGAGTAGTGGAAGCCAGGCTGAGAGAAGAGGTGACCATCTGTGAGCAGCAGTATGGTTTCATGCTGAGGAAGAGCACCACAGATGCATTATTTGCTTTGAGGATGTTGATGGAGAAGTATAGAGAAGATCAGAAGGACTTGCATTGTGTGTTTGTGGATTTAGAGAAAGTGTGGTATTGTATGAGGAAGTCAGGTGTGCCAGAGAAGTATGTGAGGGTGGTGCAGGACATGTATGAGGACAGTGTGACAGCAGTGAAGTGTGCAGTAGGAACGACAGACTGGTTCAAGGTAGAGGTTGGACTGCATCAAGGATCGGCTCTGAGCCCTTTCCCGTTTGCAGTGGTGATGGACAGGTTGATGGACGAGGTCAGACAGGAGTCTCTGTGGACTATGATGTTTGCGGATGATATTGTGATTTGTGGTGAGAGTAGGGAGCAGGTGGAGAAGATCCTGGAGAGGTGGAGGTACACGCTGGAGAGAAGGGGAATGAAAGTCAGTAGGAGTGAGACAGAGTACATGTGTGTGAATGAGAGGGAGGGCAGTGGAGGGGTGCAGTTGCAGGAAGAAGAGGTGGAGAAGGTGGAGGAGTTCAGGTACCTGGGGTCAACAGTGCAAAGTAATGAAGAGTGTGTTAGAGAAGTAAAGAAAAGAGTGCAGGCAGGGTGGAGTGGGTGGAGAAGAGTGATAGCAGGAGTGATTTGTGATAGAAGAGTATCTGTGAGAGTGAAAGGGAAAGTTTATAGGACTGTGGTGAGACCTGAGATGTTGTATGGATTAGAGACAGTGGCATTGAGTAAAAGACAGGAGGTGGAGCTGGAGGTAGCAGAGCTGAAGATGTTGAGATGTTCTTTGGGAGTGACGACGATGGACAGGATTAGAAATGAGATTATTAAAGTCAAGTTTATTTCTATTGCACTTTTCTTAAAGACATTGTTTCAAAGCAGCTTCACAGAATTAAAGAGTTAAGCAGAACGATGTGTATCAGAAAGCCATGGCGAATGTACCGAAATGAGATATTTTTCCTGTTTGAGGAGGATACTGAGTAAATCAAGATTTATTCAGCCACGGCCATTTTGCCTATTCTTCTCATAAACCTTTCAAATTTGCTCTCGACTCTAAAATTTCCAGGAAGTAAAATTCCTACTAGTCTTCTCAACCACAAGCTCATTTCCTGTTTACAGAGTTCTGCTCCCTGTAGAGGCAATGATCACACTACACTTTCTGTTCATTTCCAGAATTCCAGTTGGGTGACCTGAGAATCCGTGTGATCGCTATAAGACCTTGTGACCACCAAGACCGCGTAAGTACGGATCACATCAGCGTCGCATTGTCCTTTTTTATACACGTATATGTACATGGGGCAGAAGGTTTATTTTAATACTAAAATACAAAAGGTTCCTCTGACAAACACTATATGTACAAAGGATTGTGGACACCTGAGCATAAGATTCTTATGTGCTTTTAGAACATCCAGTTCCACATTTTGTCCCCATTCGCAGTTCTAATATCCAACACGCTTCTGGGAAGATGTTCCACTAGATATTGTGGAGGGTGTTAGTTAGGGGTGAGGTGAGGACACCTGGGGTGCAGTCAGCGTTCACATTCAGTCCAAAGTTGTTTAATAGGATTTATTGCAGAAGATCTTCAACTCCAACCCATGCAAAGCATATCTTCATGGAGCTGAAGGTGAACAAATCATTTCTGTTTTCTGTACACAGTCACATTACAAGTTCCCAGTCACCACAACAGCAGCAGATCACTCTCTACATCAAACATCTGCTGAAAATGAACAAATCATTCATATTTGACCGAAGTTTCAGAAGTAAACACACTTCACTTCATACCAAGTTACACTACATATAACGCATGAGGTTAACCAGCTGCTAGATAAAGACCACTGCAGTGTTTTTTTCAGTGTTTATATGTTTAATAAGTCATAATTAATAGCTTTGTTTATTTACAGTAACATATGAAATAGATAATTGTAGAGATTTAATGCTTTCATTTATTTTTCAAATGTAAAATGGATATAAAAAAGTATAAAAACAGTAAATAAATTCCAGGTTTCCCACAATCACCCTTCCAAAGTATAAATCTTTAGTTCTGTTGACTTACAACTGTTATGAAAGAGATATTATTCTATTTTTGAGAATATAATTCTACATATTATTTGCATATATAAAAACAGAATATAGAAAAATAATGAATAAACCCTATATTTAAAAAAAAAATTTATTTATAGGAAGGTCGAATTTTCCTCAAATCCAATTGGACGATTTAAAACCAGTGACCAGGCAGGCAAAAATGAGCCCGTGTTGGGAGACCCAGAGCACTTCCTGTTCTGCTCTTCTGCTTATTCTGCAGTGGTTCTGCATCATTGGTGTGAAATTCAACAAGTTTCATCAAAATATGCGTTTATTTAAAAAAATCACTTTAAAGACCGACTTTAATAGAGTTTTTTTTTATTTAATAAATAATAATAATAATAATAATAATAATAATAATAATAATAATAACGTGAGAAAAATGTTTTCTTTATAAATGTATATTTAATTTTCTCTTTTATGTTGGATGTGTATTTCTGTAATTTCTTTTTTTAATTTCTATTATAGTTTATAATAATTTTTTTGTACGTATTTAATATTTTTAATTTTACTTACTTTTTCCTAATATATAATAATAATAATAATAATAATAATAATAATAATAATAATAATAATAATAATAATAATTGTATGTATCCATAGCTGATAATAAATTATTAAATAATAATATAAAAAAACAAATTTACATAATAAATGACAAAACTGCCTTTGTGTAATGTCAGGAATGTTTGCAGTCACACCCCGAGTTTATACTTTTTGGGTTAAAAATAAACAAATAAATAAATAAATAAATAAATAAATAAAATAGTTAGAAATTTCTAGTAATGACGATGCACTTTTATCTAAACAAAATTTTAAATACATATGAAAATGTCCAAATATTCAGACTGTAGACAGACAGACAGACAGACAGACAGACAGACAGACAGACAGACAGACAGACAGACAGACAGATAGATAGATAGATAGATAGATAGATAGATAGATAGATAGATAGATAGATAGATAGATAGATAGATAGATAGAATATTTGGACATTTTTAGATATATTTCTATGGACGATTCGTGTTTGTATTTGTGTAGCATGACGCTGAGATACTTCGGTGTGTAGACTCTCGGTGTGTGAGGCTCTCGGTGTGTGAGACTCTCGATGTATAGACTCTTAGTGTGTAGACTCTCAGTGTGTGAGACTCTCGGTGTGTGAAGCCTCGGTGTTTAGACTCTTAGTGTGTGAGGCTCTCGGTGTGTGAGACTCTCGGTGTGTGAGACTCTCGGTGTCTGAGACTCTCGGTTTGTGAGACTCTCGGTGTGTGAGACTCTCGGTGTGTGAAGCCTCGGTGTGTAGACTCTTAGTGTGTGAGGCGCTCGGTGTGTGAGACGCTCGGTGTGTGAAGCCTCGGTGTGTGAAGCCTCGGTGTGTGAAGCCTCGGTGTGTAGACTCTCGGTGTGTGAGACTCTCGGTGTGTAGACTCTCAGTGTGTGAGGCTCTGGGTGTGTAGACTCTCAGTGTGTGAGGCTCTGGGTGTGTGAGACTATCTAAAAAGAACCTCCTCCACCGTTACCTTCAAGCTTATGAATAATAAATCAATGTGATAAGAGACGCAGCGATAAGCTGGTGGACTGAACGGAACTCACCATAATGAATCCCTGAAGCTGCTGTAGGACGCAGACTCTAATCCTGACACGGTGTCCTGGTGCTCAGATCCTCAGATCTGCTCCAAAACCCAGCAGATCCTCAGAAGCGCTCCTCATTTCCACCAGAAACAAACAAGACGTTCTTTCTTCTCGCTGAATAACACACTCAGCTCTCACAGACTGACAGACTGGAAAAGTTTTAAACAAGACTATGCCACTCACCCACACACACACACACACACACACACACACACACACACACACACACACACACACACACACAAAACCCGCTTCGGCTTTTTTACGCAACTGCAGGACAAAGTCAAACAGGAATGAGTCATCAGCTGCTACTAAGGTGTTTCAGCTCATGAAGGCAGCCTTGGGCTGAACAGCCACACCCTAAACACCCTCATACACACACACACACACACACACACACACACACACACACACACACACACACATACACACACACACACACACACACACACACACACACACACACACACACACACACTCCTCTCTCTGTGTTCTGCTAAACTTGGAGATAAAAGAGAGATGAAATGGGTTTGATTTATTCAGATGAATGCAGTGAATCAGGGCAGGACTGTGGTTCAGTTCCTGATTATTACTGCTTTTTTATAGCTTTTATTTATCTTTATATTTATATGACCTCTTTCTTTCTTTCTTTCTTTCTTTCTTTCTTTCTTTCTTTCTTTCTTTCTTTTGTTTCTCTTTTATTTTATTATTATTTTTTATTATTTATTTAATTCCTATGTAGTTTCCTGAATACTTTCTCCCCATTATTATTATTATTATTATTATTATTATTATTATTATTATTATTATTATTATTATTATTATCATGTATTTTATCTTTATTTTCTTTTATATATATTTTATATATTAATTTTTAACTACCTTTATTTATTACATATTTATATACACTGTCGGAGGAAAACAATCATCTCTCAGTACCTCTGCTTCGTCCCTGATTAGTTTCCTTTAACAGCGTGACACACAAAGCGTTACACACACAGCATTACACACACAGCGTTACACACACACATAGCATTACACACACACAGCGTTACACACACAGCGTTACACACACACATAGCATTACACACACACACAGCGTTACACACACACATAGCATTACACACACACAGCGTTACACACACAGCGTTACACACACACATAGCATTACACACACACACAGCGTTACACACACAGCGTTACACACACAGTGTTACAAACACACATAGCATTACACACACACACAGCGTTACACACACAATGTTACACACACACACACACACACACACAGCATTACACACAAAGCGTTACACACACATACAGCATTACACACACAGCGTTACACACACAGCGTTACACAAACATACAGCATTACACACACAGCGTTACACACACAGCGTTACACAAACAGCGTTACACAAACATACAGCGTTACACACACACACACACACACACACAGCGTTTTACACACACACACACAGCATTACACACACGCAGCGTTACACACACACAGCATTACACACACACACACAGCGTTACAGACACAGCATTACACACACAGCGTTACACACACAGCGTTACACACACACATATAGCATTACACACACACAGCGTTTTACACACACAGCGTTACACACACACAGTGTTACAAACACACATAGCATTACACACACACACAGCGTTACACACACAATGTTACACACACACACACACACACACACACACACACACATACAGCATTACACACAAAGCGTTACACACACATACAGCATTACACACACAGCGTTACACACACAGCGTTACACAAACATACAGCGTTACACACACAGCGTTACACAAACATACAGCGTTACACACACACACAGCGTTTTACACACACACACACACAGCATTACACACACACGCAGCGTTACACACACACACAGCATTACACACACACACACACAGCGTTACAGACACAGCATTACACACACAGCGTTACACACACAAACAGCGTTACACACACACACACACACACACACACAGCGTTACACACACAATGTTACACACACAATGTTACACACACAATGTTACACACACATCGTTACACACACACAGCGTTACACACAAATACAGCGTTACACACACACACAGCATTACACACACACACAGCGTTATACACACAATGTTACACACACACAGCATTACACACACACACAGCGTTATACACACAATGTTACACACACAATGTTACACACACACACACACACACACACACACACACACACACACACACACAGTTATCCAGACACGATGGTAAATTTGTGTGTAATTTTCTTAAACTCAGCACAGTTATGGAACAACATGACTCACGTTACCACAGTAACACAACTTTTCATACTATTTCCATACGAGCCGGAGCATCCAGGAACCACTTACACACACACCAGAGTGACCAACACACACACACACACACACACACACACACACACACACACACACACACACACACCAGGGTAACCAAAACACACACACACACACACACACACACACACACCAGGGTGACCAAAACACACACACACACACACACACACAAACGCACACAAACACGAGTGACCAAAATACACACACACACACACACACACACACACACACACACACCACAGGGTAACCAAAACACACACACACACACACACACCAGGGTGACCAAAACACACACACACAAACGCACACAAACACGAGTGACCAAAATACACACACACACACACACACACACACACACACACACACACACACACACACACACACACACACAGTAACAGGACACTTTGCTATGTTGCATGTCGGGTTTTAAACACGGCTCAGGGCGGCTCAGCAGCGAGACGTGACGTAGTGATCATCTTTCTCTCTCTCTCTCTCTCTCTCTCTCTCTTTATCTCTCTCTCTCTTTCTCTATATATCTTGCTCTCTCTCTCTCTCTCCCTCTCTCTCTTTTTCTCTCTCTTGTGTGATGATTAAAATGAAAGGATAAACAGGTGATTTTCTGTCTTTTTTTCAGATGTCGCTGTAATAAAACAGGTGTTGACACGCAAACGCTGATTAACACAGGTGTAAAAAGACAAGCTGAAGCCACACACACACACACACACACACACACACACACACACACACACACACACACACACACACACACACACTTCGGTGACAGCTTTTACAGTGTCACAAATAGGGCAGGAAGTTAACACAGGAAGTCTATAAGGCAGACGTACACTGCTGGTCCAGAGAGAAGACACACATTCAGGTATTTCACTGCACCGCCTTCGTTACAGCCCTGAATTCTAACCTCACTCATTTATTACAGTGCAGAGACACATTGCATTTATCTGTTTATGACACAGAGAGTCGAAGTGGAGAACTTTTCTCAAACATCAAATGAGATGAAGATCAGGACTCTCACTGTTCACTTATAGTGTATCAATAATCAGGATTTGCTGCCATCTAGTGGCCTTGTTAAAAAAAAATACAGGGGCCCTTTTTAGCAGCTTAATACAGACTACGATCAAAAGTATTGGGACTCCTGACTTCTCCAGCCGGGTGTGGTTTTCCCTCAAACTGCACACAATTCTGTGGGACGTCTTCAGCATGAAATATTACTTTAACTAACACCCTCGTGGCTGAATGAATATTCACAAAATCTAGAAGAACATCTTCCCAGAAGAGTGGAATTATTAAACCAGTAAACGGAGACTAAATGTGGAATGAGATGTTCAAAAAAAGGCATGCAGGAATCTTATACTCGGGTGTCCACAAAAAATTATAAAAACACCTAAATTACTATTTCTATTTAATCTGCACAGAACAGAAGCCTTATAATAATAATAATAATAATAATAATAATAATAATAATAATAATAATAATAATAATAATAATACCATGGCAACTTCCTAAAATTGTACATTGCTTTTAAGAAAATCTGATTCTAAATAATCTGATGCCACAAAAGCAGAAGAGTTTAGAGGAACATGATTTCTCTCCGATGAGTCACTTTTACTCAGTCTGCATGCCATTTTGTCTTTCAGGAACTCTCTCTCTCTCTCACACACACACACACACACACACACACACACACACACACACACACACACACACACACATACACACACACACACACACACACACACACACACCAGTGTTCAGAAATGAACACAGAAGCGAGTCTGTTCTTCGTGAAGAAGTTCTAAAGGCACGGCAGAAAAGTTAAAAGGAAAGTCTGAGAATAAATTAATTTCCTGCTCAACCTTGAGCTCTGAGATTCTTCAGAATGAGAGTGAAAATAGGAAATGAAAGTCAGACGCTCATATTAGACAGACCACAGAGACGACACCATGTCTCGTAAGGGTTTCACTGAATGTTCCTGTTCCTCAAAGAAATCTTTACCATCCGAAATATTCAGTACGGCGTAGTCGATTCCCTTCGCTCAAACTTTTTGTATTAAAATTCAGTACTATTTTTACTGTTAGTTTGTTTGTTTGTTTTTTACCCCGTATCTATTTTCAACATCATCATTTGATTAATCGGGTATTAGCAAATACGATCCACGGCTTGATCTTCACCTCCACATGGTGCACCAACATCCTGCAACGTCTCACTCCAACACTTATCATCATTCTCTTACAGATCCTTACAGGGTAATGTGATAATGTTAAACAGCGCCTCCCACTGGTGATTCATAAATTCGTCATAAAATCTTTTTTCAACTCTGAAACACATCCCTTCACTACAGTACCTATGTTTCAAACCCATCTGAGCTCCTAAAATCTCATCATCTTGAAAAATAACAGTATTTGTACGTTCATGTTGATACAAGGGCCCGGCAGTGGCAGATTGGACTTTTTGGAGCCCTCGGAAGGTCACACGTTTAAATCCCAATTCCAATGTACCTGTAAAGCTACCACCCGCACACATGTTCAATCCTAACCAGCCAAACATCATCACGATGAGATGATGTATATAATCGTTTCATTATAAATTATAACCCTATAAGATTTGAGGTTTACAGAAGGGAAGAGGACGCCGTCTGGTCTCACGTGTACCTTCCTGTGACGTGGTGTCGGTGAGACGGGCTGCGAGGGAGACAGGTTCAGGCTGATAACAGATGTGCACTCTGAGGGCACGGTGGACCAGGCGTCGCTCATGCTGAAGTCCTCTGTCCTGATGCTCATCTGATCGAAGCTCCTGCAAAGGGAACGAGCCAAAAAAGAGAATCAAAACCATGTCCATGACTTCCAGCACATTTTCTGTTCATTCACTTTCCACAAACAAAAACAAGACTGTGCATTAAATTAAATAAATAAAAGGTAATCAGTCTCGATTTCCAAAGACGAGAACCGAGAGGAGCGTAGCAGCTTCACTTTTTCCTGACAGGATCTGTTCAGTGTGATTAAACCACAGCAAAATAGGAAGTGCTACAGGAAGCCAGGAAGTCCACCGCTGCAGACTGCTGACTGCTTCAAGACCTCAAAACTCCACCACAATCTGGGGTCTTTTTTTAAACTTACAAGAAATATTTTGGCAACTATGGACACGCCTACTTTATTGAGACTGACACACAGAGGCCACGCCCCTTCACTGAGACTGATACACAGAAGCCACGCCTTCTTCAATAAAACACACAGAGACCACAGTTTGCTGTAGTCTGGTCTCAGAAGTAGACTGTCTCAGTCTGGTCTCAGGTAGTCTGAACTTAGTCTGGTTTAGTCTGGTGTCAGGTAGTCTGGTCTGGTTTAAGTCAGGTCTTATTCTGGTTTAGGCTGGTCTCAGGTAGTGTGGTCTGGTCTCAGTTTGGTTTAGTCTTGTCTCAGGTATCCTGTTTTGGTTTTAGTCTAGTCTCAGGTAGTCTGGTCTGGTTTAAGTCTGATCTCAGGTAGTTAAGTCTGGATTTAGTCTGGGTTTTAGTCTGGTCTGGTTTTAGTCTGATCTCATGTAGTCTGGCCCGGTCTTAGTCTGTCCTTTATCTGGTTTCAGGCTGGTTTGATTTTAGTCTGGTCTGGTCTGGTAAGATGGTCTGATTTAGTCTTTCTGTTGGAGAATTAACACTTTCACCTTTTTAGCTACAGAACCTGATTCCCTGATGCAGTTGTGCTTAACGTCCTCCAGGTGGCACTAAAACACCAATAAACAGCGTTCCTGTGAAGTGGGAACGTTTGTGATGAACGAGCTGTCACCACTGAAAACAGGCCGTGACGAGTCTGCAGGACAGCACTTCACTCTGTACTGAGCATGTTTCAGCCTCAGGAACTTCTTCTTCATGCTTCTTATAGACCAGTTGGATCAGATCTTATATTAGACACATACCTGACTGCAGATATCGTTAATCAACCGTGGAATTTAATCGCCAATTGTTACAACTGGTGACGAGAAACTTTTCAGTCTCTACAATTTACTATTGGATAATTATTTGACCTGCCCACAGAATTGGATTGACAGGATTTCATGGTGAAATGGTTCTTTATAAAAGCCTGAGATCGATAGAAATGCCCTGACAGATGACCTTCTAACCGAACGTACCCCAGCTTGCGTGCCTCTACACGTGAGAAAACGCATAGTAATGCCCTTTAGGGCAATCTGTCAGCCATGGAGATGTGAGATGTTGCCCATATGTTGCAAGATGTGAGATGCCCCCCCCACCCCCAAACACACACACACACACACACACACACACACACACACACACACACACAGAAGTTTCAGTAGTGGCGAAATTGTGTGAGCCTGAAGCAGGATTACATCTTCTCTGGCTCATGAGTCACAACATGCAGGGCAAAACCAACAGTGTCTCTCTCACACACACACACACACACACACACACACACACACACACACACACACACACACACACACACACACTCCTGTAAACAACGTCAGCAAACATACTGTGTTTATTTAAGCTTCAGACTTCCAGGAGATTAACTGTAACTGTAAATTTCAAGAAGAGCATTTCAGGGCAACATCAATAGATAAATCAATAAATAAATAAAACATTACACACACCTACAACAAAATATTTTAATGCATTGTATTTAAATGGTGTTTTTTCCCCCATTTTTATATCTTATATTTTTTATATGACTGAGAAACTCTAAACTAACACAACCAACCCTCGGCCTGGCAAAGGTTCAAGTGATTTTCTGAGCGATCAGAGTGACTCTGCACTGTTATTCCACTAGAGGGGCAATACACTCTGAAGTTTGCATACCTGCAGCTCCTTCAAATGGGCCAAGACTAGCTTCAAATAGGCAAGACTAGCTCCAACTGTGCAGGACTAACTCCAAATGGATAGAGAGCTACTCCAGTTGGGAGGGACTTCCTCCAAATAGGTGGAGACTCGGCATAAAGGGGTACGATTAACTCGAAACGGGTGGAGACTAGTTCCAAATATCAGGGGACTGGCTACAAATGGACCAAGTCACAATCTGCTTAACCTCCTTCAATCCAGAAGCAGATACAGAAACATATGTGCTAGTGATGGGAAGTCCGATTCTTTTTTGTGAATCAGTTCTTTCGGACAGTTCGTTTCAAAAAACCGGTTCACCAGTTCTTTTTACGTCATGACGTCATGCTTATCCAAATATCATCTCGGCGGATGAACATACACACTAAACACATTTAAATAAAGTCATGTCTATTGCATGAGGTCATATAGCTTATCTGTTTCAATTAAATCATCATCATCATCATCTTAGAAATGTTCCTTACATTTACGTTTTGCCCATTCTCAGGGATATTGATTTATTTTGAGTCGGATAGACGCTCATACACATTCAAAAGTGAGTAACTTGAGTCATTTTGTTGATTAGTGCTGATTTGAGACTGTTTTAAACGATTCAGTCCGATTTGGTGAACTGGTTCGACCGGTTCATTAAAAAGAACCAGTTCAAATGAACGATTCGTTCACGAACCGGACATCACTAATATGTGCTAGTACCATCACCTTATACACTACACTATAACACAGGGACACTGACGTCTCATTATTGCTTTACTGCCTTTAATCCTCCTGCAGGTCTCCTTTATTCTGTTCATTCTGGATCATCTCAGTGGAATTTCAATTCTAAAGACGTAAACATTTACACCATTTCCATATATTTATCTCATATATCTGTACACCATCTGTAAATACACTGTATTACTGTATCACATGTACATATCTCAGATTATACACTCATATCTGTTTATGAATTTTACCACCATATCCCTATATCTATCTATCTATCTATCTATCTATCTATCTATCTATCTATCTATCTATCTATCTATCTATCTATCTATGGAGAGAGAGAGAGAGAGAGAGAGAGAGAGAGAGAGAGAGAGAGAGACACAGACAGACAGACAGACAGACAGACAGACAGACAGACAGACAGACAGACAGACAGACAGATAGATAGATAGATAGATAGATAGATAGATAGATAGATAGATAGATAGATAGATAGATATGGGATTATGGTGGTAAAAGTCATATATATATATATACAGTAATCCCCCGTTATAAACTGACGTCACCCCAAAATGCTATTTTATGTATACGGTACTGTACTGTATTAACATTTTACTTCATTTTATAGTTAATAATTATATTTTTATTAATAAATTTCATTCTTTTAAATTAAAACTCCATAAAAACAATTCCCTATAAGTTTTTTGGTCTTTTGTGCTCTCCGTGAGACACCGGGAAAATCAGCCAAACTAATTAGTTGTGTGGCAAATGCAATTCCGCGATAAAAACCATGGGCGAGAAATTCCAATCGTGCCAAAGTGGGGGATTACTGTATATATATACACTGAGCGATCAGAGCGACTCTGCATATATATATATGGATGGATGGTAAAATTCAGTATCATTAAAATGAACCATTTTGAACATACTTGGGTCTGTAAAAACTGATTTATTTATATATAATTGTTAGTAAATGTGTTTAACTTTTGTTATTTATAAAGTGACCAATAATTGGTGACAAATATTTTGTATGTAGGTCGATTTCCCCTGGTTTCTCAAGCATCTTATCTCACCGCTGCTGCTACGTGAATATGACGTATTACAACACTGGAGGCCGAGGCGTGTCCTGAGTCACATAGGATACAGATTAACATGGCAGAGGTAGAGCTGTAACACAACAGGAAAAGAACCTCTGTTTTTATTTCATGTTATTTCTTTCTTTTTGCACTACAGAGGCCTGAAATCGGATCGCACTCATCGGTGGCTGATTCATATGAATCTTTAATCTATCTTTAATTCTATTGGCTGTAATTCCACACTTTCTATGCGCTATGTTTCATTTGCACACATCTGGCATTAAAACCCATTCTGATTCTCTGATCTTACGTTTTCACGCTTGAGCAATACAGGGATGTAAACGTTTTTCAGACGTTCCAGTGTTGATTTTAGAAAACGTTTGAAAGCCCTCAGAGCGTATTAAAATGAAAATGCGGTTTGTGACTTTTTTTGGAATGACGATTTAAATACATTTTAATAAAACGGAAAACTCGGCATTTATTCAGCCCCGAGGTCACAGATGAAACGGAACAGAAGAATCCACGAAAAAAATGCAATAAATAAGTGAATACATAAATTAAACGATGCTTGCGGCTTAAATCGAATTCTGAATTCACTGATCAGGAACCCCGCCGTATTTTTGTCACCTCGGTCACGGCCGCCTCGAACGCTCAGAACAAAAGCGGGCGTCAATGAGAACCGAAATCCGTCTGAACAGCAGACCATTGTGCAGAGCTGTCTGTGGTGTTTAACGTTCCTGTAAAAACTTGTGAGGAAAGCACTTATTACACACACTGTATCATTACTCTATTATGTGGAACTAAAGATCTCGAAATCTCTTTCAGGAATCAACAGAAAGCTCCTGGTCTCATTTTCTCCCTGAAGGTAGTTCCATCCTCTGTCATCTTCAGGTAATTACAGAAACTGTAATACGACTGTACGCTCGCTAACAGCCTGCAGTAGGAGAACTCACTGGAAAAACACACCACATGTCCATCATCTATCAACCTTCAGCTGGCATTCAATTGGGGGTTTCCCTTAAACTAGTTTTTTGCTGTGGGTGCCAATGGACGGATGAACATGTACTCAGGTTTCTGGTCTCATCTAGGTCGTTTAGGTGCTCCTTGATGTGTTTGATCCACTTTTTCACGCGATTAACACTGTTTGGTTGACTCTTCACTGGGCAGGTCGAATTCTCCAGAAGGGTCTGTAGTAGACACATACAAGGCCAAACCTTTGCAATCAGTGTTTTTTGGATCTGCTCTTTTTTCAACAGTTGCTTCAAATGACTTCATTCCAATGTAGGAATTGTATTTGGAAAGCTTCAAGCTTTGTTCAATTCTGGTCCACAGGTCCATGTATTAAAAAATCCATAAAGAAGGATTGGTAGAATGAGGTTCTGGTTCTAAAAAAGCTGGATTCTGATCTTGGTAAAAATGTTGGTTCTTTTCCACAGTCCACTTTTCACACCTGAACTTCCAGCCAATCACAATCCACTGTTAACCTTCTAACCAATCAGAATACAGAATACAGAAACAGATCTTTCCATTGATGTGTTTTTGAAGATTTCTGGCTCAGTAAATCAACAGGACGCCAGATTGAAGAAAAATTAAGGTTATTTTCTCTTTAATAATTTCACCGTCAAATACAAGACTTACAATTTAGCTCATTTCTACAGATGAGCAGCTGAGGGGATCGGTAATGCTGGGATTTGAACCCATGTCCTTCCGATCATCTTAGCCCTGAGGTACCACCTCCTCATAAAGTTGACAGTTCATATTTTAAAAGATCACATGACAAGCTGCAAACAATGATCAGGGGTGTGTGTGTGTGTGTGTGTGTGTGTGTGTGTGTGTGTGTGTGTGTGTGTGTGTGTGTATTTAAATGTACTGTTCCCTCATTGCTTGGTTTGGTTCTCTCACAAGCACAATAGAGAGGAATTTGTTCTGCATTTTACTTCAGTTTGGTTTAAAGGCAGCAGTGCAGAGCTAAAGAAAAAAGCCATGGTTGACCCTAGGAGACCTCAGGAGACCTCATGGACAAAAAAACCTCCTCAGCATAAACGATCTGCCTTGAATTTAGTCCCTTGCTGCTTCATAGGTATCGTGTCTCCGTTACACACGACTGTTTCTCCTGCTCCAACACACTTCATACAAAACATCAGGAAATGATCAGGAGTTTTATAAGCTCAGGGAACACACACACGCACACACACACACACACACACACACACACACACACACCGCTGCTAAGTTTCCTTTACACACCCAGGTCCTGTTTCATAACAAACAAGGTCAAATTTTGCCTCAAATCCCACACTTTTTAGACCCTTTAGATTTGTTTGTCGTTTAATTTGCTTAGAAAACAAAAAAATGCCGTAAATGATCCAAAGAGAACAAAATCTGGAGGTGGGAGGGGCCTCACCTGTCAATCACAGTGACACTGACCAATCTGAAGTGCATGTTATTGAGGAAAATAGCTGCTATGGAAAAAATCAGATTTTTTCCACTGTGTCCAAAACTAATTGGATCTGACCTTTCCAGCCATATGAGGTTCTTTACCACACTGTCCACTCAAAGTTGGAGGCACAAAATTGTATCGGACATTTTTGGATGCAAGAGCATGACATTTTTCCTTTACTTGAACTAAGAGACCCGAACCTGTTCCAGCATGACACAAAGTGCACAAAGCCAGCTTCATGAAGATCTGCTTTTCATGGGTTTAGGTGGAAGATCTCCTGCTATAGAGCTCAAACCCTATTGGACATGAATGAATGTGAATGCTGACTGCACCCCAGACCTCCTCATCTCACCTACATCAGTATCTGACTTTACTAACACCTTTGTGCCTGAATGAATCTCCACAAAATCTGGAGGAACATCTTCCCAGAAGAGTGGAGCTTATTATAATGAAGAATGGGGACTAAATGTGGAATAGGAAATTCAAAAAAGCACATACGAATCGTTGCGAGCTCCAAAAATATGTTCTAGCCAATATACAAGAAGTTAGCAATCAATCAATCTCACCTCGAATTTTGTTCTTTCTATTCTTCTACAAACTGCTCTGATTCCATGGCATCCTAGCGTGACTGCTGATCTGAATTTAGTTATGAGGAGAACTTTACAAACGGCAAACTGCCCTCAAAAGGACTTACAGTTATGCAAATATAAAAATGTGGTAATATGTAAATGTAGCAGGTGATAATGCGTGAAGTGTGGAGATGATTTAAAATGCGTTCCTCCTGAGCTGATCTGAGGCCAGTGGTGAGTGGTCTAGAGATGGTAAGATTCACTGATTCGCATTGGTGCATCCACATTAAAGTTAACGATGCGCTAAACTTTTATTATTTAGAATTTGTGACCAGTATTTGATATGTAGGTTGAATTCTTCTTATTTCTCGACCATGTTCTCTCGGCATCACTGCTGCTACATGAGTATGACGCATCACAACACTAAGGAGGCGTGTCCTGAGAGTCACATAGAATACAGATTAACATGGCAGAGGTAGATCTGCATCTTTAAAGTCGTGTGTGTGAAAGGGACATGAGTCAGAAGTCAGAAAGTGATCAAGTGAATTGATGATTTGTTGTCTGTCTGAACCAAAGAAAATAAAAGTTTAACTTTCTGTATCTTATTGAATTGCAGAGCAGCAGAATTTTTCCATTGTGTTGAATGGAAATCGGATCGCACTGCATCATAATGGGGGGGAATCCTGTCGCATCACATCGATAGCCTCTTCATATCTTTAATTTACGTTGGCTATGAATCGAGATGCGAATCGTATCGACCTCATTAATAATTCTGAACACGCACATCCCTAACCGAGTCATCACAAGGTCACTGTTTTATATTTAATTTAATATATCCAGTTAACTTAGCTTTATTATGTTAGCGCAACCAAAACAAGACCTGAGAGTGACTCAAAAACTGAGATATCCCCCCCCCCCCAAAAAAAATAAAAATAAAAATAAAAATATGATGTCACTTCCTGTAAAGGAAGATAATGAGTGAGTGTTGATGCTCCCTGGTTGTTGCAGTGCATCATGGGAGTGTTTACATATCAAACATTCCAGTTCACTGGAAGGATTTTATGATATATATATCACAGGAATTTGCCAATTATTTTGTCTAAATAAAAAACATACTTTTCATCCATTACAGTAACCAAATGTTGTAGAACATGAACTTCTCACTTCATCAACAGCTTGTTGGAAAATGTAGCGTTTCAGCTTCACCTCTGACCGATACGATACGCTGAGACACCCGAGACCCCTTCCGTTAACCTAAAAAATAAACATCTTAGAGAAAACGTCGCTCAACAATTTACATACGTTTTTCTTTTTAATAAAAGTCCCCGTAAAACTCACTCTCTCTGTGAGAAAAACATTGTTTCTCCACTTTTTCCTTAATTTCAACTCAGTAAAAAGCCTCTCATGATTTGAATAGGCTTTGTGCGGTTGTAAATATTCGTATGAAGAAGCATTACACAATATCGAATCAAGCACACACAAGATCTTTCGGCTTTTCAACAACAACCGATGATGATGATGACTGCACTCTACACCCCGACTCTTCCTCCTCAAGAATTACCCTTACAAGTTACAACATGTTACAACAACCAGTCTACCCAATACCAAGTGTAGTTTCCACCTCTGTGTGTGTGTGTGTGTGTGTGTGTGTGTGTGTGTGTGTGTGTGTGTGTGTGTGTGTGTGTGTGTGTGTGTGTAAGCACTCCTGACACACATCATATACAGTAAATTAGCTTTGTGTTATTTTTTTATTGCATTATTTACACTAACGTTAAAAGATGAAGATGCCTGATACATTACAGAACAGTGAAATTCTAAGAATTCAAAAGAAACGGTGTCTCATTTGATCAAGTTCCCATTTTTTTGTGTGTGTATAAGATCTTGAGAAATCTGTTACAGTATAGAGCTCTGACATCAACCATGCTGATCTTCAACACTAATTTGCTACACCTGCTTTCTCTAAAATCTTTCACGTTGTCAGTATTTACCAGATTATCCTATTAAGCTGAAAGAGAAACGTATAAGTTGTGAGGAAAAGCACTAAGTCAACTCAAGTCAAGTCAAGTCAAGTCAACTGCAAACAAACATTGTAATCAGTAAAGCAGTGTGGAGTGTTTGCTAGCAAATACAGAACGTCTTGAGGTTCTTCAGGGTGGTTAAAATGATCACCCACAGCATCTAACCATGACACAAAGTAACAACACTAGTTGCTTGTTTCCAATCCACCATGACAGCATCATTAAAAACCTTGTTGTGTTAATTTACACAACAAACATCTCCATTAACATCTTTCAAAGCAGGTTTACAGACAGCACAACTCTTCCTGATTCTCAGGTTCTCCAGCTACCAGTGTAATCATTAATGTCCATCTCGCATTATAAAGCATGATGGGAATCGAGTTTTTAATACGAGTTCTCTGGAAAATAAACAAGAGGAAGTTTGGTTCATCAGGTAATGTCCTGCAGTGTTTGTTTGGTAAACAAAAAGCCCTTCCTCTCTTAGCAATGCTGCGAGTCCTGCTCAGGTATTTGCTACAGAGAGGTAGCGCTCCTTGCTCACCTGAGTTTATTAACACAAAATAATTATTAAAAAAAAACAAGCTCACATAGCGAACCTTTAATTAGGGTGAATAATCTTTAGATATATTATTATAACACTTTTCGCTAAGAATAAATATTGAAAAAAATATTTACCATGCTCAAGGCCAGGTCATGTGCTAGCTGAAAAGACGTAAATAATAAGACGATAATAATTTCTGATTTTTAACTTCTGTAATATAACCTGGTCATAAAAATGATTAAAATCATATTTACAATTTAAACAAGATATTTTAAGCTATGACTTTTTAAATAATGCATCTAATTAGCAGCCATAACATTAACATAAAGAGTTAAAGTTTTTCCCAAATCAAGGATATTCCCTAACCAAAGTGTAAAGTTAATCCCGAAAAATAATCTACAATAATTTCTGAAGCAAATGTAAGTCATTCCCTTAGTAAGTGTAGAATTATTCCCTAAAAGTGTAAAGTTATTGCCTAATCAAGTGTAAGGTTATTCCTTAAACAAGTGTAAAGTTATTCCCCAACAGTATAAAGTTATTTTCTGATCAAGTGTAAAGTTATTTCCCAAACAAGGTTAACATTATTCCCTAAACAATTGTAAATGCATTTCCTAACCGAGTGTAAATGTATGACCTAACAATATAAAGTTATTCTATAAACAAGTGTAAAGATGTTTCCTAATCAAGTGTAAAGTTATTCTATAATCATGTGTAAAGTTATTTCCCAACAATGTAAAGTTATTCCCTAATCAAGTTTAAAGTTTTCAAAATGTTATCAGTAACACTTATAAAATCTGATCTGATGGTGGGATCTGAGATAGAGAATAAAGTGGCAGATGGAAGTTAACTTGATGTTTGCTTGTGCCTGGTGATGGTGAAACGTTTCCATGGCAACAGCTATAGCCATGGTTAAAACATTGATCATAGCTAGGCAATAACATTCCCAAAAGTGAGCGTAGCTGAACATTGTAAACGTGTAACAAAAAAGTAATTATTATTTATTTATTATTAAACGAGTTCTAACACTATGAAAAACACATGAAGCTCTCGCTCTTTTCTGACCTTCAGGTTTAACTGTCTACATCGATTATGTTCCACAGGGTTCCCCCCAAATGGACCATTTCAGCAGCTCAGGTCCTACTTCCTGTCATTTCTTTTCTACAAAACACTGTGGCGTCGCTCGCTCTACCACATTATCAGGACCTGACTCATCTTTTCTTACATGTTTATTTACACACAGGTCAAATATTTTTTAACGTCTTCTAACCAGCAAAATGTTTAGACTCGATTTCCTCCTTTAATTGTTTTTTACATATCATCACATTTCAGCCTGCTGACTCATCTGCTGCTTCAACAAACACCTCCAGTACAACAATTAGCAACTGTAGGAACACCGCTAATATCACTGTCACACACTCCTGTAACACTCTCTCCTGAAAACTTCATCATCCTGTCACCTGGATCCTGGCAGTAAGATCAGATGTACATAGTCTGGACTTTCTGTGTGTAATGAGTGATTTTTTTATATAAAATGTATTCCATGGATAAACAGATCCAAATGGTTGGATGGATATAGATAGAAGGACAGATGGACAGACGGATGGATAGATAGAACTTTTTGCCATTGCATAGTACAGGTACACAGCATTGAAATTTAGTTTAGCATCAACCTGAAATGTAAATATTTGTGCATAAATGTGAGCATGAGGATAGCCGAGTCAGTGAGGCGAGTCAGTGAGGCAGTGAGGCGAGTCAGTGAGCCGGAGCACGGGGATGCCAAGCCGGAAGTCAGAATAGAAACATAAACAGATCTGGATGGATGTATGGATGGATGGAAAGAAAAATCCAGATGGATGGTTAGATAGACAGATCTGGATGGACAGATGTATGGATGGAAAGACAAATCCAGATGATTGGGTAGATAAACAAATCTGGATGGATGGATGGATGGATGGATGGATGGATGGATGGATGGATGGATGGATGGATGGGAAGACAAATCCAGATGATTGGGTAGATAAACAAATCTGGATGGATGGATGGATGGATGGATGGATGGATGGATGGATGGATGGATGGATGGATGGATGGATGGATGGATGGATAAATGGATGGATGGATGGATGGATGGGAAGACAAATCCAGATGATTGGGTAGATAAACAAATCTGGATGGATGGATGGATGGATGGATGGATGGATGGATGGATGGATGGATGGATGGATGGATGGATGGATGGATAAATGGATGGATGGATGGGAAGACAAATCCAGATGATTGGGTAGATAAACAGATCTGGATGGATGGATGGATGGATGGATGGATGGATGGATGGATGGATGGATGGATGGATGGATAAATAGAAAGACAAATCCAGATGATTGGGTAGATAAACAGATCTAGATTTATTCATATCATAGATTTCATAGGCAGCACAGGGAGTAAAAAGTAAACTAAAGCAATTGACATTATATATGAAAGATAAGAAGAAAGCACAGGTCTATTATCAGATATTTAAATCAATTTAAAAACAATAAATAGAAATTTTGCTTAACTAAATTTAAATTTAGCTACTATTATAAAATTTGTCCATAACTAATCTAAAACTAGCTTGCTGATATCAATTTTACTACATCTATATCTATACATATCTATATATTTATTTAAAGACTATAATCACACTCTTGATGTCACCCAAATGGGGATGAGGTTCTGCTTTTGAGTCTGGTTCCTCTCAAGGTTTCTTCCTCATAACACCTAAGGGAGTTTTTTCTTCACCACAGTCTCCATTCTGCTCATCAGGGATAAACACACATCATTCACCTTCACTGTTACATTCTGTAAAGCTGCTTTGAGATGACGTGTGTTGTGAGGACAACTAACAAACACCCGAATATAACTAACAGATTTAGTTATTTAATATAAATGTAGCTAATAGAAATGGAGCTATAACTAAATAAATTTAACTATTACTAATATATATATATATATATAAAATAGAAATAGGTAGATTTATTAGCTACAACTTATAAATATTTAGCAATGTATTGTAAATGACATCACTTTTCTTCACACAATTTGCCTGTTTTTGTATGTGTAACAGTATAACTACAGCTATTTGTAGTTAATTGTTATACAATCTTGTTTTTTTTTTCCAAAAGCTTAAATTTTTTTATATTTGAGATTCTACGCAAACATGTTTTTTCTACAGCGATATTAAACTATTTATTTTCGTAACATTGTAGTTTGCTAGGCTACGTTAGCTGTGAGTTCCTTAGCTAGCGAGGACCAAAGTTTAATGTTGTGAGTCAGAAAGATAATCTTATCTCCACCTCTATTTCCATCCTGAAACACTCCTTCTTATCTCAGATGTAAACACACACTTGCACTAGAGATTTCACACATACATATACACACACACACCCGTTATCCAGCTGGAGACCTCCAGCTCTGGAATCAGGGGTTGTTGAAGAATGAAGCTAATCAAATATGCATATGCAACATTAAAATGTTCTTCTGATGTGTGTGCGTACAGGAATGTGACATGTGTGGTGTCTATGCATGAAATGGTATAGTTTGTGATGTGTGTGTGTCTGTACCAACATACTTGTCATAATTATTACATATTTATAATTATGTTTGGTGAGATAATATCCATTTATATACAGATAATGTAACTTTAGCTACAACTAACATAAATGAAGCTGAAATTTTACAATGTCTGTAAAAATGTAGCAGTTAACAATAAAATAGTTTTTTTTTGTATTAATTTTTATTTTATTTTATTGAAAACAAGTCTGTGGTTGAGTTTAGGTTTTTTTTAACTGTCCAATGACATCGCCCTCATTCATACTCAGGAAGCAGCAGACATTAATATTGGCACCTGTCGTGATGGGAATTGGCTCGAGTCCCAGACGATAAGAGCGCTTTTTTCTTCAGAAAGTGATTCATGACCGAACTAACCGGAATTTCTCCACACTGACATGACTCACTGAACTCGGATTCAGGGGCTATTAACTCGGATTAAAGTCAAATCAATATGCAACATAATGCACAAAAGCTTCAATAAAAAAAAACAGGTTCTATTCAAAAGAAAGCACATGTTCCATATCCTGAACATCCTGTCATTAAAGTCTGACTTTTTTACTCAACCTTCTCTGTGTTCAGATTGGACACTGTTTATCTGGACTTATTACTTAAACATAAGACAATTTAAGATCAGATTTTTTAATACAATTTTATATAAATGATCTACTGATAACATGACCAAAAAATGAGTTTAAATCTGTTTATTTACATGTTTGTGCTCACTCGAGTCCAGGCTTATCCGAAACATGCAACTTTGAAAAAGCCTTTAAACTCCACCCACTTCACAGTCACACTCCTGTCAACTACCCGTACACGAACAAGCCCCGCCCACTTCACATTCGCAATCACGTCATGCATTTCTAAAGAACTTTTTCCTGATGTAAATGCAGAAGCTTCACCCACTTCAAGATCACAATCATGTCACATATCCTTAAATGAAGAAGCTCCACCCACTTCACAAAAACGTCATGTATCCCTGAAAGTTTCCCACCGTACAATCACAATCACATCAACAACATTCTGGGGAAGAGGCAGAGCTTGAAATGCTGTTATTTAAGCTCTAATCCATCAATCATTACAGATTTATGATTCTGATTGGCTCATGTCAAATTATTAACTCGATAATACACTAGGTTTTGCACAAGGTGTATGTGTTTGGTGATGTGGTTAGTGATTGGGTGCAAGATATTAATCATTTACGTAATAAAGGAGATGATTTTAGTTTAGTTAAACGTGTTTAGTAAAACATTAAGATAGAATTTAGTTAGAGAGTTTAGTGTTTAGTTAGAGCGGTTAGTTAGGGGTTAGTTAAAGCTGTTAGTTAGAGCGGTTAGTTAGGGGTTAGTTAAAGCTGTTAGTTAGAGCGGTTAGTTAGGGTTTAGTTAAAGCTGTTAGTTAGAGCGGTTAGTTAGAGTGGTTAGTTAGTGTTTAGTTAAATCGGTTAGTTAGGGGTTAGTTAGTGGTTAGTTAAAGTGGTTAGTTAGTGTTCAGTTAAAACGGTTAGTTAGGGCGCTTAGTTAGAGCGGTTAGTTAGTGTTTATTTAAAGCATTTAGTTAGTGTTGAGTTAAAGTGGTTAGTTAGTGTTGAGTTAGAGCGGTTAGTTAGTTTTGAGTTAGAGTGGTTAGTTAGTGTTGAGTTAGAGCGGTTAGTTAGTTTTGAGTTAGAGTGGTTAGTTAGTGTTCAGTTAAAACGGTTAGTTAGTGTTGAGTTAGAGCGGTTAGTTAGTTTTGAGTTAGAGTGGTTAGTTAGTGTTCAGTTAAAACGGTTAGTTAGTGTTGAGTTAGAGCGGTTAGTTAGTTTTGAGTTAGAGTGGTTAGTTGGTGTTTAGTTAAAGCAGTTAGTTAGTGTTTAGTTAGAGCGGTTAGTTAGTGTTTATTTAAAGCATTTAGTTAGTGTTGAGTTAGAGTGGTTAGTTAGTTTTGAGTTAGAGCGGTTAGTTAGTTTTGAGTTAGAGCGGTTAGTTAGTTTTGAGTTAGAGCGGTTAGTTAGTGTTTAGTTGAGCGGTAAGTTGACACTCTTTACATGTAGTCTGTGATGCGTGAAGTTGCTCCTTACAGTGAAGTTCATTCCTTTAGCAGGAGGAGATCAGTGCCTATGGGAACATACTGGATTTACAGGGGGGAGTGGGGGAGACAAGTAGATATAGAGAGGGTGAAAGATGGACAGAGTGAGGGAAAGAAACAGGGGTAGAGGGGAAAAGACTGAGTATAGAGAGAGGGGAAAGAAAGAGAGAAAAAGGGGTGGAGACAATCAGAAAAAATAGGGGAGAGAGTGATAAAGTGAGAGGGAGAGGGAAAAGAATAGAGAGAGAGAAATGGTAAAAGAAAAAGAGAGAGGGAGGGACAGAGAGAAAGAGAGAGAGAGTGGGGGGGGGGGTAAAAAGACAAAGAGCTTTTTCAGAAAACACACACTGAGATGGATGGGATCCAGCTGTGTTTCACCTCCAGGCTCTTAAACGACACACACACGCACACACACACACACACACACACACACACACACACACACACACACACACACACACAGCTGAAGAGACGCTGCACGGTTTCGGCACCTCGAGCAGTTTTAATGTAATAAACAGTAAAGTGTATGATTTCCTGAGATTTTATAAAATACAGGATGAAACTGTGGGTCCTGAGTGAACGTGTGTGTGTCGTGTGTGTTTTGGGATTTATTCACATCAACAACGTGGTCTATGTGAACATTCCCTGCAGCCTGGCATGTTGGTTCTAGTTGGCATTAATCACCACACACACACACACACACTCACACACTCACACACACACACACACACACACACACTCACACTCACACACACACTCACACACACACTCACACACTCACACACTCACACACACACACACACACACACACACACACTCACACTCACACACACACTCACACACTCACACACACACACACACACACACACACACACACACACACACACACACACACACACACACACACACACACTCCCCCTCACTTAAGCAATAAAAACAGAACCCATACACACTTGGCACCTAAACAGCGCTTTCTTATTTGCCTCCGTTGGCATGACAACCGGATCAAAACAAACAACGGCCGTAGTCGGTCAGTCGACTTCGCCGTGCCCAGATGTGAACATAACACCTGGAATTAAATGAGCGTACACAAGCGAGTGATGCAGTGATGTTCAATCGTTCCCGGAGTGAACAGTGATGGAACTGGTGCGAGGTTTTTCTGGGAAACGGTTTCTCGGTTCTGCAGCAGTGTTCTGCAGCAGGCCTCCAGCAACTTCAGGAATTCTTCTGTCATCATCAGGATGGAATCCTGAGAAGAGAAAACTGCCTAAAGGGAGGTTTCACGTTTAATTTTATACGTTTGCTGTTTTGTTTTGATAAAAACACGTGGAGCACTAAATAAATGATCTGATCGTTTTAGAAAGAACGTGTTTCAAACTTTTCACTTCCACGGTTTGTTTGCTGTTTTGTTATTTTTCAGGTCATGCGTCATGTTCCTGAAGTGTTCAGTGCTTTGGTTCAGTTTAGCTGCCTTGGAGCTTTGATTGAACAAACACACACACACACACACACACACACACACACACACACACACACACACACACACACACAATATTTGATCCTACAACAAGGGGGTTTCTGAAAACTGGATGATCACAAAAGAATTTCGTAAATTCCTTTTTTCAAAGTAAAATCATTCACCACTTTGTAATTTGCCAGTAATGAAGCTGTTGCCGTTAAACTCCTGCTGCTGTTTCTCATTTGAACATTTTCTTCTTAAGTTCGTTAAATGTGCTTCAAACAATTAATCAAAATCCCCATCTCACTCTGAATGGAACTAAAACTAGATGTTACTATGGTTACAGGTGTTTATAAGCAACTGACAAACGCAAAATACCTGTGCGTTCAACGCTCTGAACTCACACCTGAACTTTCAACCAATCACAATCCACTATTCACACCTGAACTTTCAACCAATCACAATCCACTATTCACGACTGAACTTCCAACCAATCACAATCCACTATTCACACCTGAACTTTCAACCAATCACAATCCACTATTCACACCTGAACTTTCAACCAATCACAATCCACTATTCACACCTGAACTTTCAACTAATCACAATCCACTATTCACGACTGAACTTCCAACCAATCACAATCCACTATTCACGACTGAACTTCCAACCAATCACAATCCACTATTCACGACTGAACTTCCAACCAATCACAATCCACTATTCACGACTGAACTTCCAGCCAAACACAATCCAGTATTCACGACTGAACATCCAGCCAATCATAATCCAGTATTCACACCTGAATTTCCAGCCAATCACAATCCAGTATTCACACCTGAACTTTCAGCCAATCACAATCCACTATTCACGACTGAACATCCAGCCAATCATAATCCAGTATTCACACCTGAACTTCCAGCCAATCACAATCCAGTATTCACACCTAAACTTCCAGCCAATCACAATCCAGTATTCACACCTAAACTTCCAGCCAATCACAATCCAGTATTCACACCTAATCGTCCAATCGTCATGACTTTACTAACACCCGTGTAGCTGAATGAATATACACAACATCTAGTGAAACATCTTCCCAGTAGAGTGTGTGTGTGTGTGTGTGTGTGTGTGTGTGTGTGTGTGTGTGTGTGTGTGTGTGTGTGTGTGTTATAACTGTACATGCCCGTTCGTTAACAGTAGCAGCAGCCTGTGTAAACAGAACACCTTTCTCTGGGGAGCGTAATGTCTCTAGTTTCACACCTGAGGAAGAAACCCAGCATTGATGCCCACAACAAAGAGTCTGCATGCGGAACAGAGGAAAGTACATTATTTTAATAATTCTCCTTTATCTCTGTATTTCATTTATGCAAATCACACGACACGCATCATCACAGGAGCCGCTGATGGTGACGACAAACAAAAAATCCTTAAGGCAGAAATGCCACAGAAGTCAGAATTAAGGAGTCAGGCTACATTTTAGCTGTCCACACCCCTCACACACACACACACACACACACACACACACACACACACACACTAACAGGCTCCTAACCTCAGGCAACTACAACTGTTTTGCTTTACCATTTCCACCACCAGTGTTTTGTTCAAGTGCAAAGTTCTAAACAGAACCTGGAGAAGGTGTGTGTTACCATGGAAATGACAGATGTATCAGGAAATGTATGGTGAAAGTGTGTAAATTGTAACGTTACATTTACCACAGCCAGGATTTTCAACAATTTATTTACACAATTCGTCTATATGACTCGCTTCAGATTAGTTTTTTCAGTGAGGAAGTCAATAAAGCTGAACTCCTTCCAGCCAATAACAATCCACTATTCACACCTGAACTCCTCCCAACCAATCACAATCCACTATTCACACCTGAACTCCTCCCAACCAATCACAATCCACTATTCACACCTGAACTCCTCCCAACCAATAACAATCCACTATTCACACCTGAACTCCTTCCAGCCAATAACAATCCACTATTCACACCTGAACTCCTCCCAACCAATCACAATCCACTATTCACACCTGAACTCCTCCCAAACAATCACAATCCACTATTCACACCTGAACTCCTCCCAACCAATAACAATCCACTATTCACACCTGAACTCCTTCCAGCCAATAACAATCCACTATTCACACCTGAACTCCTCCCAACCAATCACAATCCACTATTCACACCTGAACTCCTCCCAACCAATCACAATCCACTATTCACACCTGAACTCCTCCCAACCAATAACAATCCACTATTCACACCTGAACTCCTTCCAGCCAATAACAATCCACTATTCACACCTGAACTCCTCCCAACCAATCACAATCCACTATTCACACCTGAACTCCTTCCAGCCAATAACAATCCACTATTCACACCTGAACTCCTCCCATCCAATCACAATCCACTGTTCACACCTGAACTCCTTCCAGCCAATCACAATCCACTATTCACACCTGAACTCCTCCCAACCAATCACAATCCACTGTTCACACCTGAACTCCTTCCAGCCAATCACAATCCACTATTCACACCTGAACTCCTTCCAGCCAATAACAATCCACTATTCACACCTGAACTCCTCCCAACCAATCACAATCCACTGTTCACACCTGAACTCCTTCCAGCCAATCACAAATTACTATTCACACCTGAACTCCTTCCAGCCAATCACAAATCACTATTCACACCTGAACTCCTTCCAGCCAATCACAAATCACTATTCACACCTGAACTCCTTCCAGCCAATCACAATCCACTATTCACACCTGAACTCCTTCCAGCCAATCACAAATCACTATTCACACCTGAACTCCTTCCAGCCAATCACAAATCACTATTCACACCTGAACTTCTTCCAGCCAATCACAATCCACTATTAACACCTAAACTTCCAGCCAATCACAATCCACTAATCACATTGATCCAGGTACAATATGTAATATAATAGTTATAAATACAGCGTTGTCACCAAACGTTTGTCACGTGATAAATATGTCTCTTTTTTTTTTAAGTCCTTTTATGTCACATGTATTGAACAGTAAACCTCAACAGTGATGGAACTCTAATGAATGAACATTCGGTGATGAGGATGAGGTTCACTTTGGAGTGTGGAACCTTCCAGAGTTTCTTCTTCCTCAGGCCATCTCAGAGAGTTTATTCTCCACCACACTCTCCTCTGGCTAATATCAACATTACTGGTTTAATTAAATCCCTCAGACCTGATTTTGCTAGTAAGACATAAACTATTGTTACAACGACATATTACTCAATTTCAGGGTTGTGATTGGCTGATTAAATTTAGGTTAGACTCCGCCCCCTTCGTTTCAGAGATTCTTCTGGAATCATTTTGGTTTGCAGTGCAATTTTCAATGCGTTATTTAAGGTGTCAAGGTGCTTCTGAAAGCTTTTCATAACACACACACACACACACACACACACACACACACACACTCACACACACACAGAGTTAAAGTAATCAGTCAGAGCTGAAGATGAGTCAAGGCAGCTGGAGTTTGACTGGAATGAGGCTCGTCACTCTTTCGCTTCAGGCTTTGCTTCTTTCCGCTTTAAACAAAAGTGAGATCAGGAAATATTGTTCTGCTGATTCCACTAAACTCATCCGTGCGGTGTGGGGAGTGTGTGTGTGTGTGTGTGTGTGTGTGTGTGTGTGTGTGTGTGTGTGTCTGTGTGTTTTTAACTCATGACAATGTAACAGAACTAATACACACCGATCAGTCAGAACATTAAAACCACATACAGGTGAAGAATCGAGAATACCAAATGATTACCTCATTACCATGGCAACCATCAAGGAGACAAATCAGGCAACAAGTAAACAGGCGGTTCTGTGAAAAAAAATGGGCATAAAAAAAAGAATAAGGACCTGGGAGCAGTCAGAGAGCACATGATGACCATGTACAACACCTGAAGCTTCCACGAAGGACGTCGGGACTGGACCATAGAGAAGTGGACGAACATGGCCTGGTCATCCAAAATTTTTATGGCTTTATGTGTGGGTGTGGCTTAGTGTGGTTCTGCTGGGAAACCTCAGGTCCTGGTGTTTATGTGGATGTTCCTTTAGTGAAACCTACCACCTTAATGATCAAGTCAAGAGGTCAAGAGGCTTTTTATTGTCATTTCTACTATACACAGTGGTACACAGTAAAAACAAGACAACGTTCCTCCAGAACCCTGGTGCTACACTAAACTACATAGATCTACAACACAACACAAGCTACATAAAGTGCATCGAGTGCAACCGAGTGACAGTACAGTACTGTACAGACAGTGCAGACAGACAAACAGTACAGACAGATAGACGGTACAGACAGTAGACAGACAGAAAGACAGTACAGACAGACAGTACAGACAGACAAACAGTACAGACAGACAGACAGTACAGACAGACAGTACAGACAGACAGACAGACAGACAGACAGGACAGACAGACAGACAGACAGACAGACAGACAGACAGACAGACAGACAACACAAGACAATACACATGAAAGCGCCGACCAGTAAACCTTCTGTATAATCTGAATATACAGTACTGTGTAAAGAGCACTATAAAGACTAAAAACGAGAGTATTTGTAAACAAACACAATGCGGTGCAAAAAACAGCATCCTGAGTGTCATCTTTCAGCAGGATCCACACTGCAGCATCGTTCAGGAACATTGTGAGGAACATGATTGAGGTGTTGACCCAGCCCAAATTCCCCAGGTCTCAATCTAGTCAAGAGTCTATAGGACGTCCTGGACAAGCAAGTCAGATCTATTGAGGCTTCACCTCACAACTTATGGGACTTCAAGGATCTTCAGAGCTTCAGCGGTTTAAATAAAAAAATTATTAATTCTATGAATATTTTAGATCAGTGCTCCCTGACCTGTTTTGGATCATGGACCACTTTCAAATGGGACAATTTAATCTCATACATACAGCTGAGCAGTTGAGAGTTAAGAGCCTTGCTCAGGGGCCCAAGAGTGGCAGCTTGGTGTGGTTTCCATAATGAAACACGTGAACATCAAACACATATAAATAGAATAAAAAATGTAAATTAAAAACCCTGTAAAATGATCCACGGCCGGGTAAAGATACATGACCAGGTGGTTGAGACCCCTAAACCTAGACGACTCACACGATGTCACGCAGTTTCACAGCTTAAATGACTCTTTGAAAAAGAATCAATCTGAATACCAAACGATTCTTTCGACTCTCTGGATAAAACAATCGTGTTATCGTTATTTGCCTGAAGCTATGTGACAGTGAGACTGTTGAAGCACGTGTGTGTCGCTTCCTGCCGCAGATCAACGTACAGAGTCTCGGGTACACGTTTAACAGACTGGTTGTTCTGGATTCTGTGGTTTGCATGTACATTTTATGTGTAACCCTAACCCTACTTCAACAGGTTTCAAGTCTTCATTCAGAGCTGTAGGATGGGAAAACAACCTCCGCCATGTCAGTACGGCTCTGTTTTAGTTACCCAAAATCATTAACTCAAATCGCATGACTGCCAGAGGAACATTGGAACTTGATTCTTCTTCAACAAACATGTCTGTATTGTATATAGGTACAAAACATTTGCAAGTTGTTCAGATACTTTGTAGTGTATAACCAAAAAATTTAATTTATTTAAATAAATATTAACTCTCTGGCCAACATTCAAATCACAGACTCTCGTATCTACAGCTATTTACATGAACATTTATAACGTGGCAGACTTTTTTATTTCATTCAAACAACTGAGGGATTAAGGGCCTTGCTCAGGGGCCCAGGAGTGGCAGCTGTGGGGTAAAAGCCCTTGCTCAGGAGTCCAGGAGTGGCAGATGAGGGATTAAGGTCCTTGCTTAGGAGCCCATGGGTGGCAGCTATGGAGTTAAGGTCCTTGCTCAGGAGTCCAGGAGTGGCAGCTATGGCGTTAAGGTCCTTGCTCAGGGGCCCAGGACTGGCAGCTATGGAGTTAAAGCCCTAGCTCAGGAGTCCAGGAGTGGCAGCTGTGGCGTTAAGGTCCTTGCTCAGGGGCCCAGGAGTGGCAGCTATGGAGTTAAAGCCCTAGCTCAGGAGTCCAGTAATGGCAGCCATGGAGCTAGGGTCCTTGCTCAGGGGCCCAGGAGTGGCAGCCATGGAGTTAGGGTCCTTGCTCAGGGGCCCAGGAGTGGCAGCTGTGGGGTAAAAGCCCTTGCTCAGGAGTCCAGGAGTGGCAGATGAGGGATTAAGGTCCTTGCTTAGGAGCCCATGGGTGGCAGCTATGGAGTTAAGGTCCTTGCTCAGGAGTCCAGGAGTGGCAGCTATGGCGTTAAGGTCCTTGCTCAGGGGCCCAGGACTGGCAGCTATGGAGTTAAAGCCCTAGCTCAGGAGTCCAGGAGTGGCAGCTGTGGCGTTAAGGTCCTTGCTCAGGGGCCCAGGAGTGGCAGCTATGGAGTTAAAGCCCTAGCTCAGGAGTCCAGTAATGGCAGCCATGGAGCTAGGGTCCTTGCTCAGGGGCCCAGGAGTGGCAGCCATGGAGTTAGGGTCCTTGCTCAGGGGCCCAGGAGTGGCAGCCATGGAGTTAAAGTCCTTGCTCAGGGGCCCAGGAGCGGCAGCTGTGGGGATAAGGTCGTTCCTCAGGAGCCCATGGGTGGCAGCTATGGAGTTAAGGTCCTTGCTCAGGGGCCCAGGAGTGGCAGCTGTGGGGTTAAGGTCCTTGCTCAGGGGCCCAGGAGTGGCAGCTATGGAGTTAAAGCCCTAGCTCAGGAGTCCAGGAGTGGCAGCTGTGGCGTTAAGGTCCTTGCTCAGGGGCCCAGGAGTGGCAGCTATGGAGTTAAAGCCCTAGCTCAGGAGTCCAGTAATGGCAGCCATGGAGCTAGGGTCCTTGCTCAGGGGCCCAGGAGTGGCAGCCATGGAGTTAGGGTCCTTGCTCAGGGGCCCAGGAGTGGCAGCCATGGAGTTAAAGTCCTTGCTCAGGGGCCCAGGAGCATCAGCTGTGGGGAAAAGGTCGTTCCTCAGGAGCCCATGGGTGGCAGCTATGGAGTTAAGGTCCTTGCTCAGGGGCCCAGGAGTGGCAGCTGTGGGGTTAAGGTCCTTGCTCAGGATTCCAGGAGTAGCAGCTATGGGGTTAAGGTTCTTGTTCAAGAGTCCAGGAGTAGCAATGAGATTTAAAGTCAAAACCTTTAGATCCAAATGTTTTAACCAGTAAGTTACCACCTCGCATAAGTTCCAAATCCCTGTAATATCCTAAGATTTTACATGTGTACGTAAATACACTCTTTACTCCACCACATTTCACGCTGTTCCTCACTACTCTGAGATGAGAACATAGTGAGATGATGAGATGAGAAGCTGTGGAGAGTGTTGGACTGAGGGTCTAGAAAACTTTCTCCTTATTAAAGGTCTCTCATGCAGGAGAATTGAACTCTGACCTGCAGATGTGATTCACATGATACACTCAAATGTTTGTGTACACCTGAGCATCCAAATGCTACGTGAAAGCATCTAATCCCCATCTGCTGTTAAAGTAACTTCCACTCTTCACAAGAAGATGATGTTCAACCAGATTGAATTCTATGTTGGAACGTAAAAGTTTTTAAGCTCTTGATACTTTTATACATTAAAAATGATAACAAATATGATAATAAAACACATTTATATGGTGTGGAACCTCTGAGAGGAATCCTACAGGTTATGACACGTCCTGAAAGCACACGGTGGAGCAGGTGAGCGTGAGGAAGGACGCTAAAGGGTCGATGCTCAAACACACACACTCTCTCGAGAACATCCACCACATTCATCACTTTCTCATTGGCTTCCAACAGCATTTCACAGTCAGAGGCTTCACATGAAGGAGGAGAAACTGCAAACTGTAGCTTTATATCCTTCAGGTGTAAATAAAGTGAGCAGCGAGTGTGTGTTAATACTACACACACACACACACACACACACACACACACACACACACATCAACAGATATAGATTATTAAATGAGTGTTTTTGTTCCACACCACTGTGTTGGACTGAAATTAATACCGATCAATTCAATATTATAAAATTGATTCAATCATACAAATTATTATTATCAGTGATCATGAGAAAGAATGCAGTGCAGAAGATCTTCATCGGAAACGTTCATGAGGTTTAATGTCTAAATTAAATAAGTCAAGGAGCGTAAATGCACTTTCCAGAAGTTTTCTTTTGTTAATGAACCTTCAGCGCGCGCGCGCTTTACATAGGACATAATGGCGAAACATGGACGAGCGACAGAAGCAGGACAGAGGACAGAAGCAGGACAGAAGCAGGACAGTGTGAAGGTCTGCTGTGATGCTTGAAACAATGTCGTAATAAAACTCCAGCTATTTTTACATTGTTTATAATAAAAGCGAATGATATGCACGTGCGCATGAGAGCCCATGTGAGCCCAGGTGAGCTCAGGTGAGCCCAAGTGAGCCCAGAGTGCACCACTGAAGCTGATCGCACTTACATTTGGCTGCTTGTGAAGTCCAGCTGTTCTCCGCCGTCGCTGAAGCTGAAGGACTCGCAGGAAGGTTTCTTTTTGGAGCGCCACGAGCCGAACCTCTTTATCTTCTTCGTCTTCTTCTTTTCATTCGGGCTGGTGGGTGGTGAAGCTTCTGCACGCGCGCTCGTGGAGAAAGCTTCCCACTTCTCCGCGTCCTCCTTCTCCTGGGACTTGGACTTGGAGGTCAGGAATATCTTCTTAAACCTGGAGGTTTTCGGCGGCGCGCTCATGGTCGCTGGGGTTTCGGTTCCACGCTCCTGGTGAAATAACGCCCGGGCGCGCGCGCTGGTGAGGTCTGAGCTCCGGGCTCGAGTCAACCAACAATAACAGCAGCTGAAGTGATTCGGATCTTTTAGAGCGACTCTTCTGAGAGTGAGTCGATTCTGTGCAGGAGGGAAAATGAAAGTGGAAGTAATGACATTACTGTAGGATTTATGGAACTTTGTGTTCAGTAGGGAGTCAATTCCGATTTTATTTTATATAAAATAATGTGTTGGGGCAGAAACTATCAACCTGCAGGGGCAGGAACCACCAACCTGCAGGAGAAGGGATGGGATCTTGAGGACCTCCATAATGAATAAATTATTTATCTGAGAAAATGATTAATCATCCCTCAGAACGTCAAGTGGTAGCTGAACCTCAGCTCAGACACACTTATCCAGAGAGACTTACAACTGAGCAGTTGATGGTTAAAAGCCTTGGAATCATGACCTTCTGTTTTAAAGTTCAATCCTACCACCTCCACCAGACATTGGACTTTCTACCCAAACAAACCCTACCAAAGTCATTGATTTTGCACTTCTACACCTCCATCTTTGAGTCCATTCTCCCGTCCTCCATCATTTACATTAATGGAATTTGGCAGATGGCATTGGCCAGAGCGACTTACAACTGAGCAGTGGAGGGTTAAGGGCCTTGCTCAAGGGCCCAGCAGTAGCAGCTCAGTGGTGGTGGGATTTGATTCAAAGTCCAATAAAGCATTCTATTTGGATCAGAAGAGCTGAGCTACCACCTTCCATTACCATCTGGTATGCTGCTGAAGACAAGGGCAGACTGCAGGGTGTCCTCCAATCTGCTGAGAAGATGACTGGCTGCAGCCTGCCTCCTCTACAGGAACTCTACATGTCCAGGATCCTGGAGCAGGCAGTTAAGATGCTGGCTGATCCCTCTCACCCCGGACACTTTAGGAGGAGATTCATCAGTCTATCTTTGGGTTAAACCTAGTTTAGATTGTAAATGGTGTCTGCAGCCTCCATTGAAGCTCCTTTCTGCAGGATTTTATTATAAGCTCGGTTCTTATACAAGCAAACTGAGGGAGGAACATCAGAGCTACATATGACCAAACATTTTCCTCACAGCTGCTTTCTCTCAGGAGTCAAGCGATTCGAATTATGTAGATTGATTGATTTAAACGCGTTGGTTCAAAAGAATCGATTCCCTCCAGCGAATCATATCCATTTCCCGAGATGGGTTGGTTTGTAGGTTGCCAGATCAGATTGTAACCTCCTCACTGCAGTGCAGTATTGTGCTCTGTGTAATGATCATTCTAGTCTTCTGTCTCTTCTGGAGAACTTTCTGAGCTACAAGTTCCCCAGCCTGTTCCTGGATAACCTCGTGTCCTGCAATAATGTGAAGAAATGTTAAGTGTTTCTGAGCCACAGGTTCCTGGAGAACCTCATATCTTGCACTAAAAAGCTAGTTTTATTGAAATGGATCAGATGTGACAAAGTTCTCCAGGACCAGATGTGGACACTTCTAGCTATTTATAAACGGCTTTTTTTATCATTTTATTCATCATTTCATGGAGCGCTCACCTCTACAAAGCACAAAATACACCAAATACAGTGTGTGTCTCCAATACCACATCTCAATCCACATCTAGTCCATATTCACTGTTATAATATCCTCCACTCTTCTGGGAAGATGTTCCACTAGATTTTGTGGAGATTCGTTTAGCTATAAGTGTGTTAGTAAAGTCAGGTAGTGATGTAGGTGAGAAGGTGAGGAGGTTCCTGGGGTGCAGTCAGTGTTCACATTCATCCCAAAGGTGTTTAATAGTGTTGGAGCTCTATAGCAGTAGATCCTCCATCAAATCCAACTCATGTAAAACAGATCATGGAGCAGGCTTTGAGCACAGGGGCATTGTCATGCTGAAGCTGGTTTGGGTCTCCTAGTTCAAGTGAAGGCAAAATTTCCTGCTACTGAATCGAAAGATGTCCAACTTTGTGAAAACAGTTTAAGGAAGAACCACATATGGCTGGAAAACCCCGGTGTCCTAATACTTTTGGCCAAACAATGTCGCTTTTTTCTGGGCAGAACCTGATGACTTTTTGTTTTAAACGTTGTTTGGTTGATTTCAGGCTCTGCAACGTGTTTATTTGTGCATGTAGGTGACCTTGACTGTAGAACATCATTGATGCTGTGGAAACATCTTCTATCAAGAGTTTATTTTGATATGGGACATCCCTAAGAATAATCTGTTATTATAGAAATATGCTAAAGAAACTACTGTTATAGAATACGATCCCTTCTGACCAATCAGAACGCAGAATTCAACAGCGCAGTAAGTTATAGGCTGCACTGCCCCCTAGTGGACAAACATGAAACATACACTATACAGACAAAAGTATTAGGACGCACGATTTTTCCAGCGTTTTGTGGGGTTTTTTTTCACAAAGTCAAACACAATGGTGCAGGACGACTTAGAATGTTTTGCTTGACCCTGTGATAGTGCCCGTGTGCACAAAACCAGCTTCATGAACATCTGCTTTCCATGGGTTAGAGGGGAAGATCTCCTGCTATAGAGCTCCAACCCTAGTGAACGCCTTTGGGATGAATTTTTCACACTGACTGCACCCCAGACCTCCTCACCTCACCTACATCAGTACTAACACCATTGTGTTCTTTCCAAAATATCTTGTGGAACATCTTCCCAGTGGAGTGGAGATTATTATAACAGCAAGTGGAGACTAAATGTGGAATGAGATGTTCATACCAATCTGATTATAGACTTGTGGCCATACAGTGACGTTCTTCTTATGATTAATTGGTTTACGTACAGGGAGAGAGGGACTAAGAGAGGAAAAGAGAGAAGTGGGAATGAGTGAGGAGGAAGAGGGAGAGAGGGAGAAAGAGAAGAAAAAAAAAGGACAAGAAACAGGGTAGCGAGAGAGAGTGTGAGGGAGGGAAGAAGAAAGAGAGGGAGGAAAAGGGAGAATGAGAGAGCTGGAAGGTTTGAGGGAGGGGGAGAAAGAGAAAGGGAGGGCCTGAATCAGTCCTGACTCCTCCCCCTCTCTAATAGGTGGTGCCTGGATCAGTCCTGACTCCTCCCCCTCTCTCTAATAGGTGGTGCCTGGATCAGTCCTGACTCCTCCCCCTCTCTCTAATAGGTGGTGCCTGGATCAGTCCTGACTCCTCCCCCTCTCTCTAATAGGCGGTGCCTGGATCAGTCCTGACTCCTCCCCCTCTTTCTCTAATAGGTGATGCCTGGATCAGTCCTGACTCCTCCCCCTCTTTCTCTAATAGGTGGTACCTGGATCAGTCCTGACTCCTCCCCTGTTTTTTCAGTTACAATCAAAACCCTGATCAGTTTATATTTATCAGAATCCTGATTATTATAAGTATTGGCACCCTTACATCTCTGGTTGTTTTGATGTGAAATAAGTCCTCAGACTTCAGTGGTGAACCTTCATCATCATCATCATCATCATCATCATCATGGTTCCAACAAGGAAACAAAATTGGAAAAGAAAATAAATGCAATTTCTGTACCTTTTTATTTTAATCTACTAAAAAATCCAACAGGTGGAGAAACCTGAAGCTCAGAAACACTTCAATCCAACATTAGAAAAAGAATAAAGCTTTATGTTGTTCCTTCTGGATCACGGAACACAATCAGATCGTTTTTCCCTTCGAGTACAATCACTTGTGATTTGAGGTGCAACGTATGAAAAAAAGAAAAGAAAAAATCGCTGTGAGGAGACGGTGAAGGCCGGAGAGGCGACGTATTCCAACACGTGCACCTGAGTAAGACCTTCATCAGCTACATTCAGATCATCAAATCATTACCAAAAATCTTTTTTTAGATCCGTCATAAAAAAATCCTGTTTTTTATTTTAAAGTAAAAAGAAGGCAAATTTTTGGCACCTTGTCCTCACAGTCATTGTGTTTCTTTCTACATTTTTCTAATTTACATTTACGATTAAACGCACGATCAAACACACCTGATACGACTGAGACGACTGAGACGACTGAGACGACTGAGACGACTGAGACGATCCACTGAGCTGAAAAAACCTAACCAAAATAAAAAAATACAAAAAATCAGGCAGGTGGGTGGAGTTTTAGTAAAGATTATAATCAATTAGGGGGAAAAAAAAAAAGACACATCGATTTAAAAGTCTACCTTCATGTCGGAGTCTAATATCTGGTCAGTGCTTGATGGGGGAAAAAGAAAAACACTGGAGCTTCAAACACTGTTCAGATGCTGATTTCTTTCATAAACAAGAAAATAGAAGCTTTGAAGCAAATCAAGAAAAGCAGAACTCTAAGGGCTGGTGAATATATACTCTCCTTTACTGCTACAGGGAGAAGTGTGTGTGTGTGTGTGTGTGTGTGTGTGTGTGTGTGTGTGTGTGTTACTGTATATTACGCTGTACCAATACACACTCGTTAACTGGTTAACACTTCTCATATGATAGAAAAACAAACAACCAGAAAGTTAAATTAAATTGAACAGAAGTGAAAAGTAAGAAATGAAATAGATCCGTATCCATCAGGACTTCATGCACTGGATTATTATTATCCTCTACAACTGAAAGTCTTTTTTCCTCCGTGTGAAAAATAAAGAAGTCCCAGTGTTGTGGGGTTTCAGTGGGGAAAAAAGAACGATAGATAGAAAAAATATATATATCGGAAGGAAAAGGGAGTGTTTTGGTGGCGAAGGCGTTTATTTGACGAGCCTCTTGGCCACGTCGGCGTAAGCGATCTCGATCTCCTTGTCGCTGGGGCAGGTGTTGGTGAACTCATCGCGGGAGTACGCGTTGCTCAGGTACTTCCACACTGCTGTCAGGTCTTTAGGGATCTCAAAGCCTCTGTACTTTTTCACCACCACCTACGAGGAGGACAGAGGGACAAACGTCTCAGTGAGGTCAATCCGTCACAGCCGTAATGTTTAAGAGTTTAGGGGCCATGCTCAAGGGCCCGGCAGTGGCAGCACCATTCAAGGCTCATAACTCAGCTGTATAACAGAGAGAAATGTAAAACCAGACTCATTCTAATGTAGGTGGAACCAAATGTTCACTTTAAAGATGGCAAGTTTTCAGGATAAACCTTTAAACGCTTTGAAAAAAAAAAGGGAGGTAAAAGTCACGTGAAAAAGTCATTGATTCCTTTTTATAAGTTGCATAATTCTGCCAGCAGGTGGTGCTGGTGTGCGTGTTTTTTTTTCCTATACTCATCACTGAATCATTGTTTCATTCTCAGTACGTTCACTTAATAGATGCCATAAGGTTTTAGCGTTTCTGATTTATGAAATGGAAGTTCAGGCTCTGGATTACTGATCGGAAGGTTGCAAGTTCAAGCCCCGGTATCACAAAGCTGCCACTGTTGTGGCCGCTGAGCAAAGGCCCTTAACCCTCTGTGCTCCAGGGGTGCAGAATCAGGGCTGTGACCCTGTGCACTGACTCCAGCTTCCTAACGTCACTGGGACACAAGTAAACAATATCACAAGTATAAAGCAACTTTACTCATGAAGGATTTGTTAAAAATTGCTGATTTGTTCCTTTAAAAAAAAAAAAAACGACTTGTTCAAATATCAATAATACAGTGTGATGCGTCAAAACACTCGTAAAATTCAGACATTTATAAATCAATTATAAAGACATTTTACTGATTTCTTTGAGGGATGAAATGGCTAAACACCTGAACCACCTATGGTTTGAGTGGTGAGAGTGGTTTAAATAGTGTGAGTGGTGTGAGTGGTTTAAATGGTGTGAGTGGTGTGAGTGGTTTAAATGGTGTGAGTGGTGTGAGTGGTTTAAATAGTGTGAGTGGTGTGAGTGGTTTAAATAGTGTGAGTGGTGTGAGTGGTTTAAATAGTGTGAGTGGTGTGAGTGGTTTAAATGGTGTGAGTGGTGTGAGTGGTTTAAATAGTGTGAGTGGTGTGAGTGGTTTAAATGGTGTGAGTGGTGTGAGTGGTTTAAATGGTGTGAGTGGTGTGAGTGGTGTGAGTGGTTTAAATAGTGTGAGTGGTTTAAATGGTGTGAGTGGTGTGAGTGGTTTAAATGGTGTGAGTGGTGTGAGTGGTTTAAATAGTGTGAGTGGTTTAAATGGTGTGAGTGGTGTGAGTGGTTTAAATGGTGTGAGTGGTGTGAGTGGTTTAAATGGTGTGAGTGGTGTGAGTGGTTTAAATGGTGTGAGTGGTGTGAGTGGTTTAAATGGTGTGAGTGGTGTGAGTGGTTTAAATGGTGTGAGTGGTGTGAGTGGTGTGAGTGGTGTGAGTGGTTTAAATGGTGTGAGTGGTGTGAGTGGTTTAAATGGTGTGAGTGGTGTGAGTGGTTTAAATGGTGTGAGTGGTGTGAGTGGTTTAAATGGTGTGAGTGGTGTGAGTGGTTTAAATGGTGTGAGTGGTGTGAGTGGTTTAAATGGTGTGAGTGGTGTGAGTGGTTTAAATGGTGTGAGTGGTGTGAGTGGTGTAAGTGGTGTGAGTGGTTTAAATGGTGTGAGTGGTGTGAGTGGTGTGAGTGGTGCGAGTGGTTTAAATGGTGTGAGTGGTGTGAGTGGTTTAAATAGTGTGAGTGGTTTAAATAGTGTGAGTGGTGTGAGTGGTTTAAATGGTGTGAGTGGTGTGAGTGGTTTAAATAGTGTGAGTGGTGTGAGTGGTTTAAATGGTGTGAGTGGTGTGAGTGGTTTAAATGGTGTGAGTGGTGTGAGTGGTTTAAATGGTGTGAGTGGTGTGAGTGGTGTAAGTGGTGTGAGTGGTTTAAATGGTGTGAGTGGTGAGAGTGGTTTAAATAGTGTGAGTGGTGTGAGTGGTGCGAGTGGTGTGAGTGGTGTGAGTGGTGTGAGTGGTTTAAATGGTGTGAGTGGTGTGAGTGGTTTAAATGGTGTGAGTGGTGTGAGTGGTTTAAATGGTGTGAGTGGTGTGAGTGGTTTAAATGGTGTGAGTGGTGTGAGTGGTTTAAATGGTGTGAGTGGTGTGAGTGGTTTAAATAGTGTGAGTGGTGTGAGTGGTTTAAATGGTGTGAGTGGTGTGAGTGGTTTAAATGGTGTGAGTGGTGTGAGTGGTGTAAGTGGTGTGAGTGGTTTAAATGGTGTGAGTGGTGAGAGTGGTTTAAATAGTGTGAGTGGTGTGAGTGGTGCGAGTGGTGTGAGTGGTGTGAGTGGTGTGAGTGGTGTGAGTGGTTTAAATGGTGTGAGTGGTGTGAGTGGTTTAAATGGTGTGAGTGGTGTGAGTGGTTTAAGTGGTGTGAGTGGTGCGAGTGGTTTAAATGGTGTGAGTGGTTTAAATGGTGTGAGTGGTTTAAATGGTGTGAGTGGTGTGAGTGGTTTAAATGGTGTGAGTGGTGTGAGTGGTTTAAATGGTGTGAGTGGTGTGAGTGGTGTAAATGGTGTGAGTGGTGAGAGTGGTTTAAATAGTGTGAGTGGTGTGAGTGGTGCGAGTGGTGTGAGTGGTGTGAGTGGTGTGAGTGGTGTGAGTGGTGTGAGTGGTGTGAGTGGTTTAAATGGTGTGAGTGGTGTGAGTGGTTTGAGTGGTGTGAGTGGTGCGAGTGGTTTAAATGGTGTGAGTGGTTTAAATAGTGTGAGTGGTGTGAGTGGTTTAAATGGTGTAAGTGGTTTAAATGGTGTGAGTGGTGTGAGTGGTGTGAGTGGTTTAAATGGTGTGAGTGGTGTGAGTGGTGTGAGTGGTGCGAGTGGTTTAAATGGTGTGAGTGGTGTGAGTGGTTTAAATGGTGTGAGAGGTTTGAGTGGTGTGAGTGGTGTGAGTGGTGTGAGTGGTTTAAATGGTGTGAGAGGTTTGAGTGGTGTGAGAGGTTTGAGTGGTGTGAGTGGTGTGAGTGGTTTTAATGGTGTGAGTGGTTTTAATGGTGTGAGAGGTTTGAGTGGTGTGAGTGGTGTGAGTGGTTTATGTGGTTTAAATGGTGTGAGTGGTTTAAATGGTGTGAGTGGTTTAAATGGTGTGAGTGGTGTGAGTGGTTTAAGTGGTGTGAGAGGTTTGAGTGGTGTGAGTGGTTTAAATGGTGTGAGTGGTTTGAATGGTGGTTTAAATGGTGTGAGTGGTTTAAATGGTGTGAGTGGTTTAAATGGTTTGAGTGGTGTGAGTGGTTTAAATGGTGTGAGTGGTGTGAGTGGTTTAAATGGTGTGAGTGGTGTGAGTGGTGTGAGTTGTGTGAGTGGTTTAAATGGTGTGAGTGGTTTAAATGGTTTGAGTGGTGTGAGTGGTTTAAATGGTGTGAGTGGTGTGAGTGGTTTAAATGGTGTGAGTGGTTTAAATGGTGTGAGTGGTTTAAATGGTGTGAGAGGTTTGAGTGGTGTGAGAGGTTTGAGTGGTGTGAGTGGTTTGAATGGTGGTTTAATTGGTGTGAGTGGTTTAAATGGTGTGAGTGGTTTAAATGGTGTGAGAGGTTTAAATGGTTTGAGTGGTGTGAGTGGTTTAAATGGTGTGAGTGGTGTGAGTTGTGTGAGTGGTTTAAATGGTTTGAGTGGTGTGAGTGGTTTAAATGGTTTGAGTGGTGTGAGTGGTTTAAATGGTGTGAGTGGTGTGAGTGGTTTAAATGGTGTGAATGGTGTGAGTGGTTTAAATGGTTTGAGTGGTTTAAGTGGTGCGAGTGGTGCGAGAGGTTTGAGTGGTGTGAGTGGTTTAAATGGTTTGAGTGGTGTGAGTGGTTTAAATGGTTTGAGTGGTGTGAGTGGTGTGAGTGGTTTAAATGGTTTGAGTGGTGTGAGAGGTGTGAGTGGTGTGAGTGGTGTGAGTGGTTTAAATGGTTTGAGTGGTGTGAGTGGTTTAAATGGTTTGAGTGGTGTGAGTGGTGTGAGTGGTTTAAATGGTTTGAGTGGTGTGAGAGGTGTGAGTGGTGTGAGTGGTGTGAGTGGTGTGAGTGGTGTGAGTGGTTTAAATGGTTTGAGTGGTGTGAGTGGTGTGAGTGGTGTGAGTGGTTTAAATGGTTTGAGTGGTGTGAGTGGCTTAAATGGTTTGAGTGGTGTGAGTGGTGTGAGTGGTTTAAATGGTTTGAGTGGTGTGAGAGGTGTGAGTGGTGTGAGTGGTGTGAGTGGTGTGAGTGGTTTAATATCATACATAATATATGAGTCAATGCAACCAGATTATTTATGAAACAAACGTCTATAAGGTAAAACCTTTTGAGATAAAATCACCTTCTATGTTTGTACTGTATAAATATAGTTTTAAAAAGAGAAAAATTCAAAACCATTTCTATAAACTTGAATATATAATTTTTGTTTTTAAGATAATTACCAAATATATATTTTTATAATAAATGTATTCAAATTTGACACTGTCTTCGTGTTGATTCGTGGTTTGTGTGTGTGTGTGTGTGTGTGTGTGTGTGTGTGTGTGTGTGGTTTTGTCGTTGTGCTCCAGGTCACCTTGACGATGTGCAGTTTGGGCAGCAGGTTGCAGTCGGCCAGCGTCATCTCATCTCCATCCAGGAATTTGCGGCTGGACACTTGGACGTCCTCCATGCTGTTGTGGTCAATCTCATCAGGCAGCGGAGAACGCAGATACTCATCCAACTTCTGCAGTGTCTTCAGCAGACCTCGCTCCAGAGCTGCAACACACACACACACACACACACACACACACAGAATGTTAATTACATCACTATGACACCGACACTGGAGACTCCTTACTTCACTACATCTATAATGACACACGTCACATAGTATGTGAGCTGTTACTAAAGCAACAAAGTGCCTTCTGTTCACTCAGAATTAAAAACTCGTGTGGCAGAGGTGTGAATGCCTTTTAAATAAACGCATCACTAAATAAACGCGATATGCCTAAATAAAGATTTGATCATTTGATCAAGAACAAAGAACTCACGATCAGCACTTCTGCACTTTCCCTAAACTGCCACATGAGGGCGCCAGAGTACAACAAAATAACCAAATATAAAAAAAAACATCAGATATCATAAAATAAACAAATTTATTTAAAAAATTTTCATATATTTTCTGTTTAATTTACGCTTTTCATTTTTTGCTGTTCCCAAGTTCCCATCAATCTTTTTTTAAAACTTAAATCTTAAAACACCCACAAATCTTTAAATAAAAACAATAAAGTGAGGAAAAATTCACACCTAAAACACGACTATCACTCAAATCTGATAAATAGATAAATAAATAATCAGGTCTCTGTATATGAACATTTAAACATTATTCTTTTTGACATTTAATAAAAATATTAAGAAAAATTTCAATAAAATTATATTAAGCTATATTAATTATAATACATATAATTATATTTAAATCAATTCAATATCTATATACAAAATTTATTACAAATATATTGTACAAAATGTAATATTATATATACACTATAAATATATATATATAACATTTAATTATTTCATTTCTCCCAATAAGACTATAAGAAAATAAAGAAAATATTCCGGGATTACTAAATTTTTAGTACACACACACACACACACACACACACACACACACACACACACACACACACACACACACACACACACACACACACACACACACACAATCTTACACACTCACACACCACCTCTCACACAATCTTACACACTCACACAATCTTACACACTCGCACACCACCTCTCACACACACTCACACACACACACACACACACACACACACACAGGTAATATGTACATGACAGATATGTGACCTTGAACTTTGCTTTTTTGAGATTAAAGGTAAAAAAATGTTAAAGAAAAAAGCAGAGTGATGAATCCCCTGCAGCTGTGCGTGCATGCGTGTGTGTGTGTGTGTGATATGTAAATTATGGATAAGAGAGCTGGAGGCAGTGTCTATCGGTAAATGACTGTGTGTGTGTGTGTGTGTGTGTGTGTGTGTGTGTGTGTGTGTGTGTGTGTGTGTGTGTGTGTGTGCATGTGTGCTTGCTTGTCAACAAGGATGTGCTTGATTTACATCACACTTTCACGAATGTATTGTGTTTGTTCATTATCACTCGGGACACACACAGGCCGGTTTGTGTGTGTGTGTGTGTGTGTGTGTGTGTGTGTGTGTGTGTGTGTGTGTGTGTGTGTGTGTGTGTAAAACTCTCTCTCACCCTCGTTGGCGTCGGGTTTGGAGTTCTTGATGTAAGCGGAGAACTTGGCGAAGATGTCCATGCCTGCTGTGTTGGACTCGGGATGACGAGCGCTGAGCTTCGAGTACCTGAGAGCAAAAACATGAACATGAACACACACTCACACACACACACACAATCTTACACACTCGCAC
>NC_139579.1:33124741-33157241 GCF_946808225.1 Silurus aristotelis
TGATTAAAAACATCATCTCATGACGCGACACATTTGTTACATCAGACTACACAAAGCTTCATCTCTGTTGTGCTTAAAACAAAATTGCTGATGCATAGAGACTTTTTTGCGCTTGAGTTAGAGACAGCAATTTTCCTTTAAAAGCGTGCGTGTGTGTGTGTGTGTGTGTGTGTGTTGGTGTTCCATTAGCAGGTCAGGAGGCATCCGGTGAACAACAATAACCAGCGGCCCAGTAGTTTCCAGAAACTAACTGCTGCAACACAAAGGGATGTCATTCATTCATTGTGTGTGTGTGTGTGTGTGTGTGTGTGTGTGTGTGTGTGTGTGTGTTTTCCAGGTGTGTCTGTGCAGTGGGCCGGCTTATTTGCTGCATATAATGAAACTTGGATGACAGAGCAGTTTGCGGACCTGCAGCATAAAATACAACAATAAATAATAAAGCCACACAACACACAAGCACACGCACACGCACACACCTAGTCATCCAGGTGAATGTAGAGCGGATTATGGAGTGTAGGATGTTTGATGTTTGTGTATTTCTTGCTAACTCAGTGTTTCAGAACGAAACAAACATCAGAGCAAATGCAAATGAAAAACTCGCCTCGGGGGAAATAAGCAAAATATGCAAATGCAAAAAAAAAAAAAAACAAGAAGAAGGATTCGGTCGTGCAGCAGCACAGAAGAGATGACCCTCTGCTGTTAGCTCCGCCCCCTGTCTGTGACCACTCCCCAAACCTTGTTTGGGCTCAGGATCTTTTCCTTCACGACCTTCTGTACAAATCCACACAAGCAGCCATGAGCATTAAGAAGCTCCGCCCCTTTTGCAGAAGTGATTGATGTGTCGAGGTCGTGTTGGGTTTGGAAAAATTACGGCTTTAAATCATTGGAATTAATGAATTGGTGAAAACGAGCCAAAAATAATCCGACTGATTCACATAAAGCATAAAAACGAGTGGGTGGGGCCGAGATATTAATATATCTTTTACTGTAAAGAAAAAATTATAATAAATGCAACAGTTTTCTTAGTTTTATAAATGAAAATGAATTGTGTTATACCTTTTTATAAACTGAAATAATTTCCACTGTTCGATAAAATCAAATACACTTTTCACTTCATCAATTATAATCATTGGCTTTGTTTTGCAAATTACAATAATTTTTGTTTTATAAATATTTTATAAATAAAAAAACGCTTTGCTTTATATAGTAAAATTTACTTTTTTATTAAATTATTTCACTTTTTAATACAAATTTATGAAAAATGTATTGTTTATTAATTAATTGTTTTAAACATTTATCCAAAAATTTATAAAATAAATAAAAATAAATAACGGTTTGGCAGGGGCCAAGTGTCTGTGGCCCCCCTTATAAACATAGTGCAATGTGTGTGTGTGTGTGTGTGTGTGTGTGTGTGTGTGTGTGTGTGTGTGTGTGAGTGTGTGTGTGTGTGCGCAAGAACACATTCTTTATCATTATTTAGAGTTTCGATAAGAGAGTTTCTGCTGGAGCCGGCCGTCTGGATCATTGCTTCTGCTGAAACGCTCTCCTGGGAACAACAACAGGAAGTGACTTCACATCTCTGGCATGAGCAAAGGAAGTTCTGGTGGCAGAACATGGTGTGTGTGTGTCATGGTCTGAGATGGAGCTGCTGTGTGAACTGGTCCTGCATAGAGACGTTAGTGTTCAGCCGAGGAAAAAAAAAAACACACACAATGCTTCTTCTGTGTGCTGAAGGCTGGATCAGGATCATATGTGAGAAACAGGGAGAGAGAAAGAGTGAAAGGGAGAGAGAGAAGGAGAGAGAGATGTTTTATGATGTTGGAACAGGGCGTGTCCAAATACTAGTTTCTGACTGGTCAGAATTCATCAGCTCCGAGTTCATGTGCCAAATCAAATATGCTGATCACGAATCAGAACATCATACCACCACAGGTATCATTAACAACAGGGTACTGGTGTAAACTGTGCTGCTGTTGGCTGAAGGAGGAGAAGGAGAGGAGGAAGACGTCTACAGAGACGGCAGGGAAAGGAGCAGTGTAGGAGAGTAGAGGTTCTGGTTGGTACTTTAAATGCTGGTAAAGCGAGAGAGGCAGCTGATATGATGGAGAGGAGAAAGGTAGATATGTTGTGTGTTCAGGAGAACAAGTGGAAAGGGAATAAGAGCAGGAACATTGGAGGTGGGTTTAAACTGTTTTATCATGGTGTGGATGGAAAGAGAAATGGTGTAGGGGTGATTCTGAAGGAAGAGTACAGTAAGAGTGTAGTGGAGGTGAAGAGAGTTTCTGATAGGGTGATGAACGTGAACCTGGAAGTTGAAGACGTGATGATAAATGTCATCAGTGCTGTAGGACGTTTTGGAGACAAGGTGAGGGAGGTGAGTGAGATGGTTTGGACATGTGCAGAGGAGGGACATGGTGTATATCATTATATATACATATTTATTAGTTAAAGTTTAATTTGATTGATTAAGAGAAATAAAACAGTGATTGTTTTCCCATAACAGCTTGACTCTGTCCTTGTAGGTGAGCGGAGGATTGAGCGTACCTTTTCAGGTCGACAGTGGTGACGTTAAACACCACACCCTTCAGCCACAGGATCATGAAGAGACGCTGCGAGAAGGGACAGTTCCCTATGCTCTCTCCATCACTGCCTGCCTGCAACACACACACACACACACACACACACACACACACACACACACACACACACTTAATCCACTTTTCATATACTCTTTAAAAATACAAAAATAAAGTTGACCAAGTTTTAATAGAAAAATCCAAATATCAAATAACACCATCATACACTCTGGAATTAACCCTGTCACATCTACACACACACACACACACACACACACACACACACACACACACACACACACACACACACTCCTAATTAATATTTCTGACAAAAAAGTAATTTCTTGAAAAAGATTATGGTGAAAATATTTTTGAAAAAAAAAAAGAAAAAAAACGCACATTTGATTTGACGTGAGGCTGATATGTAAAACGTAACCACTTCCACGTGTCTCAGTTTGAGACGATGATCGGAAATTCGTAGAAAGATTCCCTATAAGTCTGAGAATTCCGATTTGTGTCGGTTTTTCCGATCGTCAACAGAATTAGCAGAAATGGCTGATAGAACACCAATAGAATAAAACAGTTTCCTTTGATCTTTTTTAAATATAATTCTTTTCAAAGATAAAAATATATTTCTCTGTTTGATCATCAAAAGTAAACCCTTTTCTTTGATCACATGTTGTATCTCCCAGCTTGAGGTTTCTGACATGCGTTGTGCTCCCACTTCCCAGTACAACCAAGTACCATGCACACACACACACACACACACACACACACACACTGTATATTAAGTTTGTACAATGTGAGGACTGCAGGATCTAGATAGAGGCATGATGAAGTAATAAGACAGAGGACGCACACACACACACACACACACACACACACACAAACCCATTAGATATTTCAGACATCCTGGTACATTAATATTACTGAGAGAAAATAAAGAGGGCGATGTTTACTGAATGTGTGTGTGTGTGTGTGTGTGTGTGTGTGTGTGTGTGTGTGTGTGTGTGTGTGTGTGTGTGCGCGAGTACTTGGGAACAGTAAGTGCTTGGAGAAAACCATGAGGTAAAAACAAGATATTACCTCTCTCTCTCTCCCTCTCTGTGTATATATGTGTGTGTGTGTGTGTGTGTGTGTGTGTGTGTGTGTGTGTGTGTGTGTGTATTAGTAAATATGATTTTGGGTCGCTCTCCTTTTCCAGAAATGTAATTGGCATTTTTTTTTGGATGTTTAGGAGAAGCAGATATCAGCCCTAATTCTGCCCTACATGTGTTATTAGTGGTGTGTTAGTGTGTGTTGATGTGTGGTGTGTGTGTAATGTGTGTTGGTATGGTAGTGTGAGTTGGTGGTGTTTTGATGTGTGTGTAGGTGTGTGGTGTGTGCGTGTGTGTGTGTGTGTGTGTGTGTGTGTGTGTGTGTAAGTGTGTTGTGTGTGTATTGCTGGTGTGTGATGTGTGTGTAGTGTGTGTTGGTGTGATGTGTGTAGTGTGTGTGTTGGTGGTGTGTGTTGGTGTTGGGTGTGATGTGTGTGGCGTGTGTAGTGTGTGTTGGTGCGTGGTGTGTGTTGGTGTTGGGTGTGATGTGTGTGGTGTGTGTAGTGTGTGTTGGTGCGTGATGTGTGTGGTTTGTGTTGGTGCGTGGTGTGTGTGTTGGTGGTGTGTGTGATGTGTGTTGGTGCGTGGTGTGTGTTGGTGGTAGGTGTGATGTGTGTGTTGGTGTGTGGGTGTGATGTGTGATGTGTGTGTAGTGTGTTGGTGGTAGGTGTGATGTGTGTGTTGGTGTTGTGTGTGTTGGTACACGGTTTGTTGGTGCTGTGTGTTGGTGCGTGGTGTGTGTGTGTGTTGATGGTGTGTGTTGGTGGTAGGTGTGATGTGTGTGTGTGTTGGTGGTGTGTGTGTTGGTACACGGTTTGTTGGTGGTGTGTGTTGGTGCGTGGTGTGTGTGTGTTTATGGTGTGTGTTGGTGTGATGTGTGATGTGTGTGTGTTGGTGGTGTGTGTGTTGGTGGTGTGTTGGTGCGTGGTGTGTGTGTGTTGGTGATGTGTGTGTTGGTACACGGTTTGTTGGTGGTGTGTGTTGGTGCATGGTGTGTGTGTGTGTGTGTGTGTGTTGGTACACGGTTTGTTGGTGGTGTGTGTTGGTGCATGGTGTGTGTGTGTGTGTGTGTGTGTTGGTGGTGTGTGTGTTGGTGGTGTGTTGGTGCGTGGTGTGTGTGTGTTGGTGATGTGTGTGTTGGTACACGGTTTGTTGGTGGTGTGTGTGATGTGTGTGTGTTGGTGGTGTGTGTGTTGGTGGTGTGTTGGTGCGTGGTGTGTGTGTGTTGGTGATGTGTGTGTTGGTACACGGTTTGTTGGTGGTGTGTGTTGGTGCATGGTGTGTGTGTGTGTGTGTGTGTGTTGGTGATGTGTGTGTTGGTACACGGTTTGTTGGTGGTGTGTGTTGGTGCGTGGTGTGTGTGTGTTGATGGTGTGTGTTGGTGGTAGGTGTGATGTGTGTGTGTTGGTGGTGTGTGTGTGTTGGTACATGTTCAGTACGAGGAAGGTGTAGTTTTTGGCTCAATAACCTGAATGTGTGTTTAGGTCCCTGAGAGCTGGAGCTTTTTTGGAAGAAGATTTTGGTTTTGTTGAGTGGCAGGAGTGATCTGTGATAGAAGAGTATCTGTGAGAGTGAAAGGGAAAGTTTATAGGACTGTGGTGAGACCTGAGATGTTGTATGGATTAGAGACAGAGGCATTGAGTAAAACACAGGAGGTGGAGCTGGAGGTAGCAGAGCTGAAGATGTTGAGATGTTCGTTGGGAGTGACGACGATGGACAGGATTAGAAATGAGTTTATTAGAGGGACAGCGCATGTAGGACGTTTTGGAGACAAGGTGAGGGAGGCGAGATTGAGATAGTTTGGACATGTGCAGAGGAGGGACATGGGGTATATCAGTAGGAGAATGCCGAGGATGGAGACACCAGCAAGAAGGAGGAAAAGAGGAAGAACAAGGAGGAGGTTTATGGATGTGGTGAGAGAAGACATGCAGGTAGTTGGTGTGAAAGAGGCAGATGTAGAGGACAGAGGGGAAATGGAGACGCATGACCCGCTGTGGCGCCCCCTAATGGAAGAAGCCGAAAGAATAAAATTATTTTGGTTTGTTGAGGTTGAATGTCAGGGTCCAGGGCTACATCACTGCTGCAGCAGGTCCAGGTTCTGCTGTAGACCCTGAGAACTGGGGGACAGCAGGACCAGGTTATCTGCATACAGCAGGAGTTTAATCTCTCAGTGGTGTAGAGTGAGACCAGGTGCTGTAGACCCTCTAACATAAAGGCCATGTCTCTCTCTCTCTCTCTCTCTCTCTCTCTCTCTCTCTCTCTCTCTCTGTCTGTCCTTCTTTCTCTCTCTCTCTCTCTCTCTCTCTCTCTCTCTCTCTCTCTATCACCAGAGAGAGAGAGAGAGAGAGAGAGAGAGAGAGAGAGAGAGAGAGAGAGAGAGAGAGAGAGAGAGAGAGAGAGAGAGCACTTTGGCAGTAATGTGATGTTTAACCCTCACACTGCGGTGAGTTTTTTAAGGCTTAGTCAGGGCCAAGCATTTCCTCTGAAACAGCACACACACACACACACACACACACACACACACACACACACACACACACACACACACACACACTTCTGCCAAGTCGTTATACACAATGCTGAGAGCGTGAAATGTTTATATAAGTGTTCCAATCACATCCTGCTGACTCACATCTCACTACAGAGAAACAAATCATCACAACATCACCTTCATCACCATCACCACCTTCACCATCATCATCCCTATCACCACCACATCACCTTCATCACTATCACCTACATCACTATCATCATCACCACCTCCACCACCATCATCACATTACCATCATCACCTGCATCACTATCACCACATTACCATCATCACCTTCATCACTATCACCACCACATCATCATCACCTTCATCACTATCACCTACATCACTATCCCCACCACCACCTTCACCATCATCATCCCTATCACCACCACATCACCTTCATCACTATCACCTACATCACTATCATCATCACCACCTCCACCACCATCATCACATTACCATCATCATCTACATCACTATCACCACATTACCATCATCACCTTCATCACTATCACCACCACATCATCATCATCACCTTCATCACTATCACCTACATCACTATCCCCACCACCACCTCCACCATCATCATCCCTATCACCACCACATCACCTTCATCACTATCACCTACATCACTATCATCATCACCACCTCCACCACCATCATCATCATCATCATCATCATCACCTACATCACTATCACCACATTACCATCATCACCTTCATCACTATCACCACCACATCACCATCCTCACAATCACTATCACCTACATCACTATCATCACCACCACCACCACCTCCACCACCATCGTCAACACCTACATCACTATCATCATCACCACCTCCACCACCATCACCACATTACCATCATCACCTACATCACTATCACCACATTACCATCATCACCTTAATCACTATCACCACCACATCACCATCATCACCTTCATCACTATCACCTACATCACTATCCCCACCACCACCTTCACCATCATCATCCTCACATTCATCACTATCACCTACATCACTATCACCACCACATCATCATCATCCTCACATTCATCACTATCAACTACATAATTATCATCATCACCGCCTCCACCACCATCATCACCTACATCACTATCACCACCATCATCACCTACATCACTATCACCACCACATCACCTTCATCACTATCATCACCACCTCCACCATCATCATCATCCTCACATTCATCACAATCACCACCACCTCCACCATCATCATCATCATCCTCACATTCATCACTATCACCTACATCATTATCATCACCACCTCCACCACCATCATCATCATCACCTACATCACTATCATCACCACCTCCATCATCATCACCTACATCACTATCCCCACCACATCACCATCATCACCTTATCACTATCACCACCACATCACCTTCATCACTATCATCACCACCTCCATCATCATCACCTACATCACTATCCCCACCACATCACCATCACTATCAACTACATCACTATCACCACCTCCTCCACCATCATCATCATCATCATCCTCACGTTCATTACTATCACCTACATCATTAACATCACCTTCATCATCTCCATCTTTTCAGAACAAAGTGGGCAGAGCTTAACTCTGTAAGGCTTTCAAAAGAGAGTGTGTGTGTGTGCGTGTGTGTGTGTGTGTGGGAGAGAGACACAGTCGGTCTCTCACTGAGAACATCTGCTGCCTCAATAGCCTCTTCTAGAGGAAGAAAGAACTGACACATTCACACATTCTGGAAACACACACACACACACACACACACACACACACACACACACACCCATCTGGAAGAGAATTCTTTGCAAACACACACAAGAAGTCATCACAGTTCCCTTTCGTTCGTCACTTCGTTGTAAAAAACACGTCATTCACTGCAAAGACAAACATGAGAAAGAGAAAAGACAGAGAAACCAAGTAAAAGAGTAAAAAAAAAGAGAGAGAGAGACAAAAAGAGACAAAGTGAGAGAGTGAGAGAGTAAAAAATAGAGAGACAGAGTGAGACAAAGAGAGACAGAGTGTGATTTAAAAACAGAGAGACAATATGAAAGAGAGTGAGACAGAGAGGGAGAGTAAAAAGAGAGCCAGAGAGAGAGAGAGAGAGAGAGAGAGAGAGAGAGAGAGAGAGCCCAGAGAGAGAGAGAGAGACAGAGAGAGAGAGACAGAGACAGAGAGAGACAGAGAGAGAGAGAGAGAGAGAGAGAGAGAGAGAGAGAGAGAGACAGAGAGAGAGAGAGACAGAGAGAGACAGAGAGAGAGACAGAGAGAGAGAGAGACAGAGAGAGAGAGAGACAGAGAGAGACAGAGAGAGACAGAGAGAGAGAGAGAGAGAGAGAGAGAGAGAGAGAGAGGTGTATCTGTATAATATATGGTAAAAACTCCAGCACTGATGAACGGTTTCCACAGTAACATCAAACAGGGGGTGTGAACACATGTAACCCCGCCCACTTCACCCAAAACTTTTTGTAATATGCAAATGAGCAGGACACATTTTACACGTGTGACCGTCACTGATTTCACAGTGTGACAAATCTCTCTCTCTCTCTCTCTCTCTCTCTCACACACACACACACACACACACACACACACACACACACACACACACACACACACACACACACACACACACACATTTAAATCAGGTTAACCATCCTAATGAGCACAGCTGTCCACCACCGGAGACAGTGAGTCATGCCACGCTCACAGCTGTGTGTGTGTGTGTGTGTGTGTGTGTGTGTGTGTGAGAGAGAGAAAGAGAGAGAGAGTGTAAACCCTAAACCAGAAGCTGAGCTCATCCAGTGTGCGTCATGATGGACATACATGAATAGAAAGAAAGAAAGAAAGAAAGAAAGAAAGAAAGAAAGAAAGAAAGAAAGAAAGAAAGAAAGAAAGAAAGAAAGAAAGAAAGAAAGAAAGAAAGAAAGAAAGAAAGAAAGAAAGAAAGAAAGAAAGAAAGAAAGAAAGAAAAAACACAATATTCCATCTGTACCTGACATTTCCAAGTACACACACACACACACACACACACACACACACACACACACACACACACACACACACTGTGTTAGAAAAATCTCTCTCTCTCTGCCCATCTCTTAGTCTCTCAGACTCCCCCTTTCTCTTTTAAATCAATTCAATTCGAGTCAGATTGTTTTACTGGCATGAAAAAACTAATATTTGGAACATCTAAAGCCAGAAGCCTATTTATAGAAATAATCAAATAATATTAGAAATAACAAATATTAAATATATACAGAAAAAGATAAAAGGATTAAACTTTAACTGCTATGACGAATAAATATACAAATAAAATTGTACATTAAATAAAGACTCAAATAATTTACTAAAGAGAAGAGAAGAGAAGGTGAGTCAGATCACTTTCTGTTCCTAATATTGTGGCCACTGCAGGACAAGGCAGTTTCTGTCTGAGGCAGGAGTATATTAAGGAACTTTTGGGGTGGGATTTTGGGGTAGAAGCTGTGTGTGTGTGTGTGTGTGTGTGTGTGTGTGTGTGTGTGTGTGTGGTGTGTGTGTGTGTGTGTCTCATTTTTGTTTTGGTTGCAGTGTAGACGCAACCTGTGGGAGACGTTCTCACACACACACACACACACACACACACACACACACACACACACACACACACACACACACACACACAATCCCCAAGGATATCTGGCAAAAGTCCCCACCCCTAGCACAAGCAATTTACTGTGTGTGTGTGTGTGTGTGTGTGTGTGTGTGTGTGTGTGTGTGTGTGTGTGTGTGTGTGTGTGTTTGGACATTCCAATCTTCTGTAGTGGAGACTAAATTTAGCTCTTTGACTGGCAAACACTAATGAGACGCCCTCAGTGTTACCCAAAAAAGGAGAAAGGGGGAGAGAGAGTGAGAGAGAGGGAAGGAGAGAGAGAGATTTTTGCCTCAGTCATGTGTCAAAACTAAACAGAAGCAATGTAATTGTTTCTCTTAAGGCTGTGTGTGTGTGTGTGTGTGTGGTGTGTGTGTGTGTGTGTGTGTGTGTGAGATACACTACCATGATGAGATCATTGGGTATGTGATTAAATCTAATGGATTAGTGCTGTACTGAGTTTTCTTCACCACACACACACACACACACACACACACACACACACACACACACACACACTGTAGGCGGTATTTATTTACAGTCGAGGTCAAGCAGCCGGTGTTTAGTCTACATGGTGTGTGATTTTCTTATGTCCGGGTTTGCAAACAGACAGGCAGAGACGAGGTGAAGATGAGACAGAGACAAGGCAGACACAAGAAAGAGATGAGACAGAGACAAGGAAGAGACGAGATAGAGACAAAACAGAGACAAGGTAAAGACAAGGCAGAGACAAAGTAGAGATGAGGCAGAGACAAGTTAAAAACCATAGAGAGACGTGGAGAGACAAGGTAGCGCTAAGCAAGAGATGAGACAGAGACAAAGTAAAGATAAAGCGGTAACGAGGCAGAGACACGGTCCAGACGAGGTAGAGATGAGTCCAGCTCCGCCCAATCACTGCAGAACTGCAACACTGTCTATAAACCATGCTTCGACTCACAGTGCTCCCACAACACACACACACACACACAGTCTTATATCCAGAAAAAGAGAAAGAGAAAGGTAAAAAGAGACAGAAATAAAAAAGAGAGAGACATTCCTGCATTCCTCTTTCGTATCCAGTGGGTGAGGGAGAAACAGATGCAGGCTTCATGTCCAGTTTAGAGACGTGTGACCTCGTCTGGCCTGGTCATTTGTTACAGTGTGATCCAGCTGAACAAACAGAGCGATGGTAAAACCAACAGAACGTCAGGAGGAACCGTGTGATTAAGACAAGAAAGAGAGAGAGAGAGAGAGAGAGAGAGAGAGAGAGAGAGAGAGAGAGAGAGAGAGAGAGAGAGAGAAATAAAGGAAGAAGAAGGAAAAAGGGAGGGAAAGAAGACTGGATGATGTTTTATGACCTGATTTTAGCCTGACTGTGGAAGCTGTGGGTGAGGTGTTGTTTGGGTGGCTTTGATGTTCTTTGGGGTGTGGCCTTGCTTTTGCTTGGGGTGTGGCTTGATGTTGCTTGGGTGTGGCTTTGATGTTGCTTGGGGTGTGGCTTTGATGTTGCTTGGGGTGTGGTCTTTATGTTGCTTGGGATGTGGCTTTGATGTTGCTTGGGGTGTGGCTTTTGTGTTGCTTGGGGTGTGGCTTTTGTGTTGCTTGGGGTGTGGCTTTTGTGTTGCTTGGGGTGTGGCTTTTGTGTTGCTTGGGGTGTGGCTTTTGTGTTGCTTGGGGTGTGGCTTTGATGTTGCTTGGGTGTGGCTTTGATGTTGCTTGGGGTGTGGCTTTGATGTTGCTTGGGGTGTGGTCTTTATGTTGCTTGGGATGTGGCTTTGATGTTGCTTGGGGTGTGGCTTTTGTGTTGCTTGGGGTGTGGCTTTTGTGTTGCTTGGGATGTGGCTTTGATGTTGCTTGGGGTGTGGCTTTTGTGTTGCTTGGGGTGTGGCTTTTGTGTTGCTTGGGGTGTGGCTTTTGTGTTGCTTGGGGTGTGGCTTTAATTATGCTTGGGGTGTGGCTTTTATGTTGCGTGGGGTGTGGCTTTTATGTTGCGTGGGGTGTGGCTTTTATGTTGCGTGGGGTGTGGCTTTGATTGTGCGTGGGGTGTGGCTTTGATTATGCTTGGGGTGTGGCTCGAGGTGAGGCGTGGAGTGTGGCTTGATTTGGCTTGGGGTGTTTTTGCTATTATAAAAATCTTTGATAGAAAGTGAATGGAGCTGGACAGGAACACAAGGAGAGAAAAGATTCGAGGATGTAAGGAAAGGGGTGTGGCCAGATATAAAACAAAATACAAAATGTAGAAATGTCTTTGTTGACTTTCTTTCTGAGGCCATTACATATCGCACAGAAATATCACAAATATCACACATGTGACACTCCTGCCGTATCGCCCCGCCCATAACGATCAAACCACACCCAATCCTAGTCTTCATCACCGAGCTTCCACGATTCACAAGAAATGAAAATTTTCCCCCCACAATTCTCTCTCTTTCTTCATCCTCCCTCTTTCTCTCTCTTCATTCTCTCTCTCTCTCTCTCTTCATCCTCTCTCTCTCTCTCTCTCTCTCTCTCTCTTCATCCTCTCTCTTTCTCTCTCTTCATCCTCTCTCTCTCTCTCTCTCTCTCTCTCTCTCTCTCTCTCTCTCTCTCTCTTCATCCTCTCTCTCTCTCTTTCTCTCTCTTCATCCTCTCTCTCTCTCTCTCTCTCTTCATCCTCTTCATGCTTCCCCTCATCTCATTCACTCCTTATGGTTTGGGGTTTAAGTCATTTCCTGTCATTTCCTGTCACAAGAAATGCCTCATTAGTGGTGAATTTCCGGAGCGAAACACAGCGAGTGAGAAAAACCGTTTGGAGAGACGTCTACATGAACGTGGGCCTCCAGACGAGCTCGCAGCGTGGACCCGTGAGTCAATATCAAACATGTGGGCACAAAATATTGTTAATAAACAAAAGAGACGAGCTCGACCTGTCTGTGAAAGTGAAGCATCTTCATCGTCTTTATCCTCTGTCCCGTGACGTCTACGCCCCACGAACGTCCAGCTCCAAACACTATGGAACACCATTGGTATGAATGTGAGCGGTGAATAGACTAAATCTAGGCACGTGTGACCAAAGCGGCGTGACCGATATCACGACATAGTTCACGGCACACACACGTGTGATTCCTGAAGCGTTCCTGGTATTCGCCCAGGCGGGTGTGAAGCGGGACACTGACGCAAGTGTGTATTTTTATACACACTTCTGTATCACGAGTGTGTTGGACGCTGCATGACAAAGACCAGACGGAATCTGAAAAATTACAGGGCGGAAAAAAGGAACAGAACAGAACAGAGAGAGAGAGAGAAAGAGAGAGAGGGAGAAGGGGAGTGAGAAAGAGAGAAGGGCAGTGAGAGAGAGAGAGAGAGAGAGAGAGAGAGAGAGAAGGGGAGAGAGAGAGAGAGGGAAAAGAAGAGAGAGAGAGAAAGAGAGAGAGTAAGGGAGAGAGGGAGAAGAAGAGAGAGAGAGAGATCGAGAAAGAAGAAGCGAGAGAGAGAAAGAAAGAGAGTAAGGGAGAGAGTAAGGGAGAGAGGGAGAAGTGAATGTATGTTGGAAGTCTTATGGGCTATTTCTATACATTATATCACTCACACTCTCTCACACACTCTCTCTCTCTCTCTCTCTCTCTCTCTCTCACACACACACACACACACACACACACACACACACACACACACACACACACACACACACACACACACACACACACACACACACACACACACACACACCTTTTGAAACTGGGGACAATGATTAACACGGCCAGGCCTTTCGAGGCGTTTTACAAGAGAGCAGTGTTAAGGGAAAAAAAATGCCTCTTCAGCTGCTCGTCTGCTGATCCGTCACACTTCTTCCACTTGGAATAGACGGAGGGAGTGTGTAAGTGTGTGAGTGTGTGAGAGAGAGGAGGAGAGATAGAACCCATTGTCCTGACCCTGCAGGTATTTTATCTCCTTACATGGCTCAAAACGTTGGACGTTGGTTTCGTGCTTTGACTGCCATTTGCATCAATTTGGCTTGAATGTTGACCACGCCCACTTGTGTGTGTGTGTGTGTGTGTGTGTGTGTGTGTGTGTGTGTGTGTGTGTGTGTGTGTGTGTGTGTGTGTGGGGTGTTGTAACTGCTGAGTCAGCGTTAACACAGTTTACTGCAGAATATTTACCAAACGTAATCAGATCAAAACTAATTTAATTCTGGGATACGTTTCTTAAAGAATCGGATCAGATTTATCCAATCACACACACACACACACACACACACACACACACACACACACACACACACACTACTCTTTAATCCTGACCACAGTGGCGTAATCTGACCCCCCTGCAGGATCACATTGATATTCGGTTCCACGATGAATCACGAAATTCGCGTTTAAAACCCGAGTCGTGAAACCGCGTGGGTCTTCACGGCTCTGAGACACAGATTGGAGCTCGTTTCATCACACAGACATCAAGACAACACGAGACCTGATCCTGTGACTCCAACAAATGATTAAACTGGAGAGTTGATGCTATCAGCAAAACGCGTGCTGCTGAAGATCGTCCTCGGGGAACGCCCGCTTGCTCTTTGCCTTCGTTTTGCCAACAAACACGTCCCGTGTCTCCTAAACATTCCCCCTTGCAGGAAAAAGGTGAATCAGGTGGAACATCTCTACCTGGAAAAAAGAGACTGATCTTTAAGAACAAACCTGGAGAACTACTTTGAAAAGAAAGCGCCATCTGCCCTCTTCTGCATACACCATCTCAAAAACGCCTGGTGTCGCTCTGATGGTATATTGAGGGTGTGGTCAGCGTGTTAAGCTCCTCCCATGTAGACACCATGATGCAAATCAGGTACCGAACGTGTCTCTGACGCCGCTTATTGGACCAATGAGAAAACATTCTCCATGACTGGTCTTGTGCGTTTGAGAACTTATGATAAAAGCTGATAAATCTTAACGATGACAGAGGAGGGTTCTGATCCTGACCAGGTGAAGGGCCTGGGATCTGAACTCACAACCTTCTGATCAGAAGTCCAGCGTCTTACCAAATGGGCTCCGGCTTCTTCGTTACCAGGAACAAAAAGACGTCATGGAAACGGGTCAAACGAAACGTACAGAACAAATGCAAGAGGAGCATTTCATGGATCTTCTCATCTCGAGCTGTTATCGATCTGACCGTGAGCGCGAGAGCCACGTCTGGAGCGAACCTGATAAGAGGGATGCCGCGGCATTGTGTGTGTGTGCACGCATGCGTGTGTGTGTGTGTGTGTGTATGTGTGCGCGGTTGCCATAGTAACCAGAAACTGCGGCAGGGAACAAAAGAAACCTGCATCCACGTGTTAATAAAAATTAAAAAAAAAGGAGAAGAGAGAAGGAACTGTGATCACCGCTCTGGCCCTGGTGTGTAAACACAGAACCAGTATTCTCTGTACACAGAAAGAATCAAACCATGTAGATGGAGAAGAGAGAGAAGGAGGGTGTGGTGTGGTGCACAGACAATGGACCATCGCTGGGTTTAATGTTTAAACACAAGGTGATGGTAATTACACTGAAGATCAGGAAGAGCAAAGAGGAATCGTCCAGGAAGAGACGGAACGTTCCATTAAAGAGGGAAGAAAAGTGAGGACCTGCTCATGGATGTCCACTAAAATCCTTATGGCAGAATACACACACACACACACACACACACACACACACACACACACACAGCATATGTGTAAACTTCCTTTCGGCACATGAATGACGGATTAACATCACGTGCTCTCAATTTGCACTTACTCCAGATACAGTAATTGAAACATCCAGGCAGAAGCAACCAAACCTCATGAAGAAACCTCCTGGTAAAAGCAACCAAACCTCTTGATGAAACCTCCTCAAAATGCCAACCAAACATCATAAAGAAACTTCCTGCCAGAAACAACCAAACCTCATGAAGAAACCTCGTGTGAGAAGCAACCAAACCTCATGAAGAAACCTCGTGTGAGAAGCAACCATACCTCATGAAAAAAACTCCTCAAAATAGCAACCAAACTTCTTAATATATGTTGTACATATTGTCTCACAGGATTTTACAAGATCTTCATATTAGATTCTGTACCAGACTGATAGGTGGCGTATGTTCAAGAACGTATGAAGGAAATTCTGCAGGATTTTGAAGGAACACAGTTTGGTGGGCTTCTATTGGTGGATTCTGACATCGTCTGCCCTCTTACACATACACAAGCTCACGAGCTCCTGTGATTGGATAACATCGCTACGCTTTACCACAGAGCAAGAAAGAGAGACAAGAATAACTATAACCTCTGATCTCAGTTCATGGGCCGGGAATTCCTTAAGTCGATTCCTAGAAGGATCCGATACCGATCCCTGAAGCTTATACACTGGATCGGATTGGATTCCGATCTAATGCACTGACAGATTTGTTCATGTCTGTCATAGATGTGAGACGTTGACTACCACCACCTGACACCAACTCAAAGTTCCCCCCCTCGCTGGATTCCAGACTTGAAAGATTCCGGGAATGTCGATTCCCAGTTGGGCTGAGACGGAGCGCGATCCAGGAATCAGCAAAAATTCCTCAAACTCCCAGCAGGCCTCATGTAGGAGGAGGCCAGCACGAGAGGAAGAACAGATTCCACCCTGTACAAGGGCGAGGTGGAAAGTTATAGCCTTTCGTAGGCGTAAGACGGAAAAAATTTGGAATAATGACTTCTTCCATTTTTTTTTTTTTTTTGATGCTAAAATTTGCTCAGAAACATAAAACGTTTAGTTGTTTTTTTTATCACCAAATCACAAGCAACTGTGGAGTGAATTCACACGACTTCTCCCCCTTTTCCCTCCTTTTCCCTTTTTAGCCCTCTTTCGCCCTCCCACTGGGTGCCCCTCTCTCTCTCTCTCTCTCTCTCTCTCTCCCACCCCCTATCCTACCCCTTCCCCTTTTTTCTCTCAGCCATTTTCCCGCTTGCATCCAAAACGCTGGGCTTCTAGAAGGACAACAGCAAAGAGCTGGAAAGAGCAGGAGAAAGAATAATGAACAGAAGAGAGAGAGAGAGAGAGAGAGAGAGAGTGAGTGAGTGAGTGAGTGAGTGAGTGAGTGAGTGAGTGAGTGAGTGAGTGAGTGAGAGAGAGAGAGAGAGAGAGAGAGAGAGAGAGAGAGAGAGAGAGAGAGAGAGAGAGAGAGATCTCTCAATCTTTCCATCAAACATCACTGGGCAGAAACTTTTTCCCGTCTCAGTTTGTGCGTTGTTCCTGTTTCATACCAGGAATTTCACCAAAACCCAAACCGACATCACGGCACCAGAAAACAGTTGTTACTCCTCCTCCTTCTTCTCCTCCTCCTTCTTCTCCTCCTCCTTCTTCTCCTCCTCCTTCTTCTCCTCCTCCTTCTTCTCCTCCATCCCATATTAATTTTAATACTTTATCCGTTTTTTCCCCCAAAAGTATTTCCCGGCACCAATGAATAAATCACTTACAGGACACTTACAATCACTCACCTAACAGCAGCTCACGTTTTTTATCCATTTATAGTTACGTTTGCTAAACACATTCCTGCGAGTGCACGTGAAAAAGTCGCTATGGGGAAAAAAATCGCCTTCCTCTCGTCACGTGAATACCTCCGCAAAAACGTATATACCGAGTAACGTATCACACTGAAACTGGAGACTTCTTCCGTGCACACTGAGCGTTACTATAGAAACGACAGATCCACATCGTCCGGCCAATCAGAATCCAGGATCCAACAGTAGCTTCAGATTATTTCGTAAAACATTTACATCAAAACGAACACGAGTTCGCACGACTACTTTAAATAGTGAATAATAACCTGGTTTAGGATATCGTCTCCGGTTCATTGCGATACCGATATATCGTGCAAGACTTCAACGTGTACCGTTTTAAAGGTGATACTTATTAAAAATAAAAATATATATCGCAGTGATGATGTGTATTAAAGTATCAGACCTCCTCTAGGAGAAAAAACGTTATTGACCCATAAATCACTGCTGAAGTTATTTTTTTATAATCGATAATAAGAAGAAAATAATTTGATTGGTGATTTATTGGATGTAAAAAGTAAAGATTTTTTTCAACCTCGATATTAATCATAATTCTTTTTATAAAAGTCGATAAAAAATTAAATGGTGAACTTACCTTCACAAAGAGCTCAATCACGGGCTCGGTATCGCCCTGTCCGTTCTGCGGTACCGAGAGCGACATTCCCGAACTTTCCGTCTCAGATTCGGTGCAAAGAGAAGAAACGCGCGCGCGCATAAATATTTATATATATATATATATATATATACTGTGTAATTTATATCATACACACACGCACCTCGGCGCGCGCGCTCAGGACGCGTTCCTCGCGCAAACTTTTCCCCACGTCGCTGAGTATCGCGGTATCGCGGTTATTCCAAACAATTAGCAGATTTTTTTATTGTCTTTTTTTTGCATTCGTTTCCCACAGATTTGGGACCAGGGGCATCGCAGCCACTCTGCCAGAGAGAGAGAGAGTGTGTGTGTGTGTGTGTGTGTGTGATTCGATGGGGATGTGGACACTGGGTAAAAAAAAGCAACGGGAATATATAAAGGCGTGACGTCACCGGCCAACGCGAACAATAAAGTGGGAGGGGCTTGGAGAAGGAAGGAGGAGCGGCGATACTGCGCTGTGGAAAGCCATACGGGACAAAAATGGAGGGGCGAAGAGTCTTGTGAATTGTTACAGTGAAGGTACCAGTGTAGATTTATTTATTACTAGAGACTCAAAGCACTTTGTAAAGCGCTCTGGATCAGGGCTTCTGCTAAATGCTGTAAATGTAAATGTAAAAATGTAAAAGGTGGTAGGTGGAGTTATGGTGGATGGTGCAGTTATGGTGGTAGGTGAAGTTATGTTGGATGGTGCAGTTATGGTGGTAGGTGGAGTTATGGTGGTAGGTGGAGTTATGGTGGTGGATAGAGTTATGGTGGTAGGTGGAGTTATGGTGGAAGGTCGAGTTATGGTGGAAGGTGGAGTTATGGGGGTAGGTGGAGTTATGGTGGTAGGTTTAGTTATGGTGGTAGGTGGAGTTATGGTGGTAGGTTTAGTTATGGTGGTAGGTGGAGTTATGGTGGTAGGTGGAGTTAAGGTGGATGGGTGAAGTTATGGTGGTAGGTGGAGTTATGGTAGTAGGTGGAGTTATGGTGGATGGGTGGTTATGGTGGTAGGTGGAGTTATAGTGGTAGGTGGAGTAATGGTGAATGGGTGGTTATGGTGTTAGGTGGAGTTATGGTGGATGGGTGGTTATGGTGGATAAGTGGTTATGGTGGTAGGTGGGGTTATGGTGGATGGGTGGAGTTATTGTGGTAGGTGGAGTTACGGTGGATGGGTGGAGTTATGGTGGTAGGTGGAGTTATGGTGGTAGGTGAAGTTATTTTGGTAGGTGGAGTTATGGTGGTAGATGGAGTTATGGTGGATGGGTGGTTATGGTGGATCGGTAGTTATGGTGGTAGGTGGAGTTACGGTGGTGGGGGGAGTTATGGTGGATGGGTGTTCATGGTGGTAGGTGGAGTTATGGTGGATGGGTGGTTATTGTGGTAGGTGGAGTTATAGTGGATGTGTGTTTATGGTGGTAGGTGGAGTTATGGTGGAAGGTGGAGTTACGGTGGTGAGGGGAGTTAGGGTGGATGATGAGTTGGTTATGAGGTAGGTTTAATTTAGGGCTTTTTCTTAGCTGTTAACACCACCTCTTTCTCTCTCTCTCTCTCTCTCTCTCTCTCTCTCTCTCTCTCTCTCTCTCTGTTTCTGTCTCTCTTTCTCTTTCACACACACACACACACACACACACACACACACACACACACACACACACACACACACACACATTTCAGTGTCCAAGTCAGTGGTTGGACGTTAAAAGAAAAGCCACAGTGTCTCTGACGCCCTCTAGTGGCGGACTGCAGGACAGTTTATAACCCTACATGCCTGCATAATCAACAAACCGACTCGAGTGACTCAAACCGTTTGAGCAGAAAAACCAGGGCAGGAATTCACAGTGCGGCCTACAAGATTTCTACAAACAAAGACAAAGTGTAAACACAGACAGTGTGTCTGAAAGTCACGCAGATCAGAAGGGAACAGGGTCATGGTGAATGTCCACAGATCAGAAATGTGTGTGCACCACAGTGACCTTTAACCCCTAACACCCCCCCAAAGCCAAAGACAGGTTTTATTTTTCTTTAAGAGTTACAGTTGTTTGTCTTTAGCAATACCATGATCTGTATCTCCGACTGTGGCTTCTCTGGCTGCTGGAGATAAACTTGCTAATCGTATGTATGTTCTCCTGAAGGACACCAAGAGACCTGAACAAACACACATGCGGTTATCTTATCTCTCAGCCAGGCAGGGATCAGATCCTGGTGAGAAACGTGGTGAGAAATTTACAGCATGATAACAACCTTATATTTAGGTCATATTTTTATTTTTAATCATCCCTGGCCTCTGTGTTTTAGTGATTATATTCCTGAAGTTGAAAACACCAGTAAAGGTATTAATGTAACTCCACACACAGATTCTGTTGGGTAAAATATATGTCTCCTACAATCAAACCAAAAGTATTGGGACACCTGACTTTTCAACTCATGTGCTCTTTTTCCAGACTCAACGCTGAAGGCACACGAGTCTATCAGACGTCTTTGGATGCTGTAGAATGAAATTTTGCCTTCACTCGATCTTGGAGACCCAAAACCTGTTCCAGCATGATGATCTGCGTTCCATGGGATGGATGAGTGTGTGGAAGATCTCCTGCTATGGATCTCCAACCCTCAACCCTTATTTGTTGAGCACTTTTAACATGGGCATTGTTCCAAAGCCGTTTTATTGTAATGAATAATTATGAATATTAATGAACACAAGCTACATAGTATTTTATTCTTTTAAATATTAATATAAGATTCCAAGTCTTAACTAGATGTGTTTTTTAAGAGAACTGCATCCAAACATCTGTAGTTGTGTCAAACTTTGTGGTAACAGTTTGGAAAAGAACCTCAACGCCTTGTCCAAATACTTTTGGTGACACAGTGAATTGTTTTAAGTCTGAGCTTTTAAAGGGTGTGTGTGTGTTATAAAACAAGACAAACCTAAGATTTAACCCTTGAACCCACTCTGGAGGGAAAAACCAGCAGTAAATCACTGCGCAGTGAAACAATGATAAGAAGGTAACTGACTCCTTCAGAAGTTCCTGTTATTGTGTCATTTATTATATTTCATAAATCTGTTCATTCTCATCCATCACCCGGCGTCTCCTTCATCACAGAATGGCTCATGAGAAATCACACCTTCAGAGTAAAGCGCCGTCTGCCCTCTTCCTCATACCCGAGCTCACAGGACTATCCAGCGTCGCCATGGTGACCTGAGTTCACGCCTCTCACTTATGGAGAATCACAAACCAGCCTGAACCCTGAAGACATCTCCAACACTCATCCTTCTCTCCTTTGCAGATTTACATACAGTGGCTGTGAAAAGTGTGGAAACACACCGGTGTTTGAAGACACAGGATTTTTTTTTCTTCCATTTTTAGATCATGTTTTTTTATTACAAACAGGCTGTAACATAAAATTGTGAAATTAAATAAACAGATCTGAATTCCCACTGCTGGGCCCCTGAGAAAGGCCCTTAACCCTCAGGCGTATACGGGAGAACCAAGACAATGCAGTAAACATACAAAAATAAAAGACTCGAGACATGATGCTGGTTCGTCTGTTCCATTTAATGTGATTTCATCAACGGCAGAAATTTCATGACAACGTAAAAAGAAAAAAAAAAGAAAAGAAAAGAAAAGAAAAGAAAAGAAAAAGTTACAAAACAAACATCTGGGGGACGAGAAGAAGCAGCGAGGACGTGTCCTTCACTCGTTCCTGTTTTTTTTTTCACAGTGCATGTGTGTGTTGTATGGATCATGCACCCAGGGGGACAAACACACATCTCTAACCGAAAAAAAATATAAAACACTGATCTTATAACCAGGGGAAAGAAAATCTACACGCGAAATCACCCCGTCTCGATTTGAGCTCCAGAATGGAGGAAGAAAGGAAAATGGTGAAGAAAAAAGGGGGGAGGGGGGGATTTGTTTATTTTCTAAACGTTATATTAGTGGCTGAAGAAACGAACATCATGCTGCAAAATTGAACACAAATCAAATTGAGAAAACAAATAAAATGATCAACATCGTGAGTAACCAGTTTGTACATTCTAAAGCTCAACAAAATGGCAAAAAAAAAAAAAAAACACAAAAAGAAAGAGGAGAGAGAAGGAGCAAGTGAGGGTGACTGAGAAAGAGAGAGAGGGTTCTCAGGACTGGGATGGAGACAGCTGGGCTTTCCTCATGGAGCGCAGAGCTTTCTCTCTCAGGTGTTTCTCCAGATCATCCAGACTGTCCTCTACTTCACTCTCTGAATCCTTCAGGAAAGGTAGCATTAATTACAATCTGATCACACACACACCTTAATCACCCTAAACATCCTGTGCTTCAATATCATCCACACTTCTGACACACACTAGCAGGACAAGTTCAGCAAGAAAAAACTCCCTCTAGCGCTCATTTCTCAGTGAAGTCTCCCTCTTGTCTCGATTTTACAAATAACTCGTTTAATAATCAGCTATTTATTATCTGAATGTGTTGAGAAAGCCACACCCACATATGAGCGAATCAGAAGAGCACACTTCACCTTTTTCTGATCGGACTCGGGCTCCTCCTCCATCCGAGGGTTCTCCTGTCCGTCCCCCGCCGGCACAGTCGCTACAGGGCCCCCTTTCTCCTTCTTGTGCTTCTTGTGCTTCTTGTGTTTCTTCTCCTTCTTGTGCTTCTTCTCCTTCTTTTTCTTTTTTTTCTTCCCACCGTCTACGTCCGAGTTCTGAACGATTATTACAGAAAGAAAGAGTGAGAAAAAAAAGTGTGAATGAGAGAGTGAGGGCATGAAAGAGAGCACAACAGAGAGGAAGCAAGGATAAGAAAAGGAAAAAGAGCAAAAAATATAGAGTACGAGAGATTTTGTAAAACAGGGAAAGAGACAATCAGCCAAAAAAAAATGATAGTGAGAAAGAAAAGAGAAAGATGACAAGGTTCAGTAAATTTTCCTCTCATTAGCATATTCATCCATCATTAGCATATAGTGAACTCCCCACATTTATATAATTAGGGAAATGTATAATGGTTGATTGTATTATTAAAAAAAAAAAAAAAAAAAAAAAAAAAAAACCGATGGGGGCAGAGACTACCTTGTTGGGGGAGGGACTTGGAGAGGCACTGCTGGCCTTCTTGGCTGGTGGAGGAAGAGGAAGAGGAGGAGGAGCAGGAGAACCGCTGGCCGAGCGAGCTGGAGAAGGAGACGGGGATGCGGATGCAGCAGCCGGACGCTTGAGAGGCCCGGACGCTGCCGCTGAGGATACTGGGAAACGATCTGGAGAGGCGGAGCGGGAATGAATGGACCGCCTTCTCATCGGCCGTGGGCTCTGAGACCCTCTATGAAAGGGATGGAGATAGACCAAGAGATTTAGAGCTAATAGGACATTTTGATTTCACTGTATGCGATTAGATAAATAATGAAAAAAAAAATCCCGTGAATAAACATTAGTTGACGCCTCTCACCTCTGAGTGTTACGTGGCTCAGGCGTACGCGAGACCCTGCGGATGGCTCTGCCGTGAGAGGGAGACTGCCCCCGGCGCTGCGGAGAGGCCCCCGCGGGTGGGTATCTGCCCTGAGGGCTGCCCTGGCGCCCTGAGGAGGTGGTCATGGGTGGGCTACGGCGTGAGCGTGGAGGAGGAGGAGGAGAAGTGGACGAGCGGGGACTGACGCGCTTCGGGGGGGCGGGAGATGGAGAAGGGCGTCGCTTGTGAGCGGGAAGAGGCGAGGGGCTGTAGCGGCGCTGGATGGGTGGGGAATAGCGGCGGGGAGGCGGCGAGGGAGACCTGTGTTTACAAGAGTTTAACAATTAGCAGCATTCATTTTTATTTCAAACATTTTAAACTTTTACAGTGTGAAAAATATTTATAGGAAATTTTCATTTCTTTGGGGGGGGGGGGGGTGGTGTCTAAAGGTGCAAGTTTTACCTGCGTCTGGGTGGAGGGGACGGTGAACGACGTCGTCTGGGGGAAGGAGAGCGATGACGTCGAGGAGATGGAGAACGTCTCTTTCTGCATAAGTCATTTCTCGTATCAGAGTAATGAAACTGCTTTCCATTTTAATAATAATAATAATTTCGTTCCTTAATAACAGCTACATTTGTTGGTTTAGGACACAGAAATGGCTATTAACATCTGGGAGCACATTACCTTGGTGACGCATCCCTGTGCCGTCTCCTAGGAGACACGGGTGAGTGACTCCGCCTCCTCCTGATGTCGCCATTCCTTGCCGGTGGACCTCTGCCTGGCCGACGTGGCCCTTCATCCTCTGAGGATGAAGAGGATGATCTGGTCTCTTTAATAATAATTAAAAAAAACAAAACTAATTACTACCAAATACTTAATTTGCAGTAGAATATAAACACACACAGACCAGGACAAATGGAGGAAAATAAATTAAAAAAGACCTGAGGATGATTGCTGGTTCTGTCTGCGATATTGCCGTCTCTGCTGGACAGAATCGGCCGCCGCCCCTTTACCCAACTTATCTTCCTCTATAACATAATGCAAATGTTCTGTCAATTAACGTACCATCTTAAAGTTAGATTTTAGGTTAATTACAGACAGAGAAAGGGACAACCCCACAGAGAGAGAGAAAGAGAGAGAGAGAGAGAGAGAGAGAGAGAGAGAGAGAGACCGGGGGACCTCACAGACAGAGGGAACCCCACAGACAGACAGACAAAGGGAGAGAGAGCACGAGCGACCCCACAGACAGGGATAGACAGACAGGGGGGGGGACGACACCCACACACCTGATTCCGATAGGTCTGATCGTCTGGGTTTAGGAGCAGGAGACGGGGACTCGTTTCTTCCAGCAGGTCTCACATTTGAACCTAAAATCCACAAAAGAAAACAGAATTAAAATACATTTCTGTGAGCAATTAATTTATAAATAAAAAGAATAATTCTGCCATTTGTTTTCAAGAGCTTGTAAACTTATATACACATTAATATTAATTAATTAATAAATAAATCTCCCACAAAAAAATAAATAAATCCCAAGTTCTGATGTTTAAAATGGTAGTTATTTGTACCTGAAGGGCTGCGGCGCCTCCTGCTGGGGCTGGAAGATGTTTCAGTGCGGCGTAGTTGTTTCCTGGGCGGTGTGACGGAGATGCGCTTAGCGGGCCTCTTGTTAGGCGAGCGCGAGGACGAGCTGCCTGAGGACGAGCGAGAACGTGAGCGCCTCCTGGGGGGAAAAGAGACGTGAAAAACAAAAACAAAAGAAAACTTTACAACTATTTTCACGTATGACAATCTGCTGGTGATGCAGGTATGCATGTATACAACATGATGTACCTGCGGGCAGGTGAGCGGCTGCGTCTATGTCTGGAAGGTGGAGGTCGTCGGGGGGGACTCCTGCGTCTGGGGGACATGCGTCTCCTTGGGCTCGGTTTGCGCCGGGGCGAGTACGACCTGTGACCAGAGGGGAACTGCGTTACCAAGAGTGTCTGTGTACATGGGACTTCATATTATCCTGTATCCACACACTCACACTCACACTCACACTCAGCGGTCCCCTTATGGGGTTACCTGGAACGTGAGCGGTGGCGTCTCCGGGGTCGGGGTGAGCGAGATCGAGTGCGGTGTCGTGGACGATCTCTGCGTCCGTCTCTCTCCCGTTCCCTCTCCCTATCTCTCGGCTTCGGTTTGTCCTCGGTCTTCGGCGGTTTCTCTGGGGACATTTCCTTAGGAACCTCGGACACCGAATCCAGTTTTGCTTCGCTCGGCAAATCGCTGGACAGGAAGTGAGAAGGAAAAAATTTTAATAAAAAATAAAAAGACTTCAGAACTTTTAAATGCAAACTTATTATTTAATAATTATCTGTGTAGGACATCAGGACTTCTCCGAGCATTCTCCTCAGTCACCTGGTAGAGGAAGCCTCTTGGACCAGTGGTTCCGGTTTAGAGCTCTCTGATTGGTCAGGCTCAGGCTGGAGCTCGGGTTTGTGGACAGGTGGACTGGGTGGGGGGATTGCTGGAGGGCTGGGTTTACGTCTAGGTGAGCGAGAGTGGCTGCGTTTCCTTTCGCGCTTCGGAGGTGAACGAGATTTTCTTCTGGAGATTAAAGGAAATAAACACTGAAATCAGATACAAAAATATAAAAAAAATAGAGAGTAAAAAAAAATAACCAGAGCATCCATTACATCTTACCGTTTGGGACTCCGAGACTGAGCTTTTTCTTTGTTTTCTCTGTCTTTCCGTTCCTCGTCTACCTTTTTCAAAACCGCCAGTGACTCCTGTTTGGGGAATAGCGATAAAGTAGATGCATAAGATAAAAAAACGTGGCCTTTCAAATTGCAGACAATTTCCAACAAAATAACTTCATTTTCAATACTGTGAAAAGGTTTTTTTTTCTGTCACACATGATTCAGATCATCAAGCAAATTTAAGATTGAGTAAATACCAGAGTAAATACAAAATGCAGTAAAAAAAAATAAAAATCTGTTCAGACCTGCATAGCCTTGAGTGAAAAAGTAATTGTTTTTATTTATTTGGAGTGTTAATTTTTTGTTTGTTTGAACGCATGTCTTTTCTCCCCTCGTTAGTTATTAATTGGGTTAATATATTCATATTTAGCACATTTTCAGGATTCGGTACTGTTTTGGGATTATTATTTTTTTTTTTTATAAAATGATTTAATCCTGTTTTACATGGCGTTTTTTTTTTTTTAATCCAGTATGTTTTTTTTTTTTTGTTTCTTTTTTAACATCCTTGAAAAACCTCCAATACTGCTGAAGTCGAAGAATTCTGCAAAGAAAAATGGGCAAAATTCCTCCACAGCCATGTGAAAGACTAACCGCAAATACTTAATTGCAGCTGTCACTGCCAAGGGCGGCACAACCAGTTATAAGGTTCAGGGGGCAATTACTTTATTACGTAGGGCTAGACAGGTTGAATAGCTTTTTTCCCTTATTAATTGAACATTTGTACTCACTCAGGTTATCTTTGTGTATAACAGTGTAACAAATGTGCAAAAATTGGTTGCCATAGTAACTTGGCATGTCTACTCTAATTGGTAGTCACTGCACCAACATGATCTTTATTAACGTGTGCGTGTCCAATCAATTACTTTAACTCCACTCTCTTATCACTGACTTTAAAGTGTCATGTGACTGGTAACGATTCCACAGTGAACATGTTCTATAACCAAAACAAAACTTTTTTTGGTGAAATAAAAAGCTGGACTACAAACTATGAATGATCTTTTTGTGTCTTCTGACACCAGGCCGAAGATGTTTATAACCGAAGAGTGTTTTATACACCCATTTCCGACCTGTCTGAGCTTGATCTCCTCTTTCTTCTGCTCGAGAAAGGCGGACGGGATCCCGGCGATGTTCTCCTGGGCGCTCAGCAGCAAGGGCCAGAGGTCCTTCATGAACTCGCGGGCGTTCTTCCCGTTTAGAAAACCAGTCAGGTTTATCTGCATCATCTTACCGTCTGGATTCTACACACACACACACACACACACACACACACACACACACACACACACACACACACACACACACACACACACACACACACACACACACACACACACACACACACACACACACACACACACACACACACAGAAAGAAAGAAAGAAAGAAAGAAAGAAAAAGAAAGAAGAGAGAGCAGAAAACAGTAGGGAAGTAGGAGCTTAATTAAAACAGCGACCAAGAAAACAAACAAAACGAGAGCACAAAACAGAAAGGAAGGGCTCTGATTGGTCAAACCTAATGCTTACATCACAACCTTCATGACAATAAGATCCCTACTGTTTATTCTAATTAGTTAAAAGCATGCATGATGATAATGATTTCTGGTCTTTAAGAGCCCTCCTTGCAAAATAAATACAAAAATAGATAAATAGACGTTATAATGAGACCAGAATTCCTTGCAATGCAAGACAGGTGAAAAGCTTTGCCCCGCCCCTCCTGCTAGCTCCACCTTCCCACTATAAACTGCTGTGACACTGCAACAAATAAATCCACAATACAGAGTGTTTCTGTAGCGCCACAGTACAGTCCGGATGTCTTCAGTGTGTGAATCCTCGGGGTGTCAGGGGGGAGGCGATGGGAGCGCCCGCCGCTCCCGCACAGACCGGGACGCTCCGATTGGCTCGCTTCCGCCGCCCTACTGCTTGTGACTCAACCACCTTGAGTATAATGTTATATCACTTATCTAAATTGCAAGAGACGAACAAGCAATAATGAGTACACAGGGCATGGAAAAGAAGAAGAAAAATAAGCTTCTTTCTTTCTTTTTACTTTTTTCTATCTTTCAGCAAATTTCTTTCATAATGCAAAGAGCAGAGATTATAGTAAGGAAAAAAAAAAAAGAAAAAAGATCTAGCGGTCTTTAAACCTTCACTATTGGTCTGAACCCAGCTCGCTGAAACGGTACGAATCCCTCATCTGCATTCTCCTGTACGCCGCCTCACGTAAACAAATAACCCGTGGCCATCAGACGTAAATATTCATGTTTATGTTAATAGATTTATAACCACAGCATTGCTGAGTCCTGAGGTTTCTTCAAAAGAGCTGTTTATAAAGTTACTCATTCTAATACGTTTCCATAGAGACGGCTCGTTTACCGAGATTAATCGCTGAAGACAGAGGTTTAATTTTTTTTTATGGAAGGAGTCTCCAATAAAAGACAGCAACGTCTAAGGGTTTTTTTTTGCTACGTTATAATGCCATAGTCTCCATTACAAGGCAGGGGAACTACATTTTTCTTTACTCTATCCCAAGATTCTCTATAGGTCTGTTTAGTATTTATGGAAGGAGTCTCCAGTACAAGACAATGAGATCAGTTTTCTTTCTTTGCTACATTCCAAACTTTTCTATAACTCTGTTTAACATTTAAAGTCGTCTTCAGTGTCAGCGCTGGATGTTTTCCAACATCTATCACTATTTGCATGTTTTATCCTGTTGAGGAAAAGGATGTTTATAATTTATGTTTCTATAATATTAAATGTAACTACGAATGGATCAATACTGCAGCCACTCCAAAACATTACATCAGAATTGCTGCCATCCATACACGAGGACTAAAACCCTTTCGGGGACATGCTGTAACGGGATAATAATCACCTTCAGGGAGGACATCGGGACGCGCACATTTCGACACACAATCCTGATGTTGATTATTTTCCTAAAACCTCACAGCACCGAGAGTTTTATCAGAGAGTATAATAAAAACTCTCAGCAACTCGGACATGTGAAAACAAATACTAACAATGTTTTAAACTGAAGCACTTGTATTACAAAATAGAAACTATAAAAACATACAATAAACCGTCTCAAAATTTAATTCCGAACAAAACTATAGAGTATAAACGTCCATTATATTTTCAAAAAATAAATAAATAAAAATAATGCATAATCTCCGTTTTCTCTCTGGTTCTTTTGAACGGGGGAAGAAAAAAAATTTGAATTTTGTATATAAAAATAAATAAATAAATAAATAAATAAATAAAAAAGGTTTGTATTTGTAATCTGAAATCTTTCCTCAATTTTTTTTAACAAAAAAGAGGAGGGGAAAATATAATACAAAATAACATTAAAATTCAATTATTCAAATTTATTTTTGCCGAGTCAATATATATGTCTTTATTTAATTACTTTTTTACTTCTATATAATAAGTATTCAAGACATATGACCAAAAGTATAAGGACACCTGTGGGTTTTTCCCGACAGAATTGTATGTTGTAGTGTGAAATCATCCTTCACTTGCATTAGGAGACCCAAACCTGCTCCAAAATGATAATTTCCCTGTTCCAGCACAAAGCCAGCTCCATGAAGATCTACTTCACATGGGTTGGAGTGGAACATCTACTATATCTATTGAACCTTTTGGATGAATGTGAACCCTGACTGCATCTGACTTTACTAAACACCCTTCTGTCTGAGCTTTACAGAATTTAGTGGAACATCTTCCCAAAAGAGTGGAATGGGATGTTCAAGAAGCAATGATAGATATTATGGTCAGGTGTCCACAAACTTTTGGCCATAGTGTATCACTATTATTTTTCCCCTGGTCATGTGAGTAGGTCTATTTAGAGGAAGTGTTGCAACCCTGGAAATAAGAAAAAATAATTTATATTACTGGCACCAAAAAAAAAAAAAAAAAAAAAAAAAAAAAAAAACTGCCCTGATCGAAAACTCACCTCAAAGACACAAAGCTCATGATGAAGGACTTGGGGTTCAGCGAGACTTTGGGCTCAGCTGAGATCTAATTAGATGTTGGTGCTATACTTCAGTTGCAAGGAATAACATCCATATTGGTTCAGGCCTTTTAAATCATAAATCACATCATCATTAGAAACAAAGTGCCGGTCAGAAGACACGCTGATACACATCACAGCATCTTCAGAAAGTACCATAACCATACCTTACCAAAAAAAAAAAACCCCATTCCATACCACTTCTTTACCCAGTACTAGCAAATTAAATCACGCGTCACTTTTTTTTTCTTTTTTAAATCTAAGTTAATGTCTGATTTCTGACGCATTGCCTGATCTCAGAAAATAACCCTGGCACACAAAAAGAAAAAGACGACAAACAGGAGGGGAAAGGGGAAAGTGATGGATACCTTCTCCTCCAGCTGGTTGAAGACGAACTCGACCACAACGTCGTCTTCGAAGCCGAGGATCTCTGTGACGCGCTGTGTGATCCATGGTTTGATGACTTCCAGGTTAACTTTGGTCATGTCCACCTGTAGATGAAGATAAAAAATTAAATGTATTCTACTTTTTCAGAACCGAAAAAAAGCCAGCTCCATGAAGATCTACTTTCCATGAGTTGGACTGGAAGATCTCCTGCTACAAAGCTCCAACCCTATTGAACACCTTTGGGATAAATGAACGCTGACTGCACCCCAGGAACCTCCTCATCTCACACAGCTGACCATAACACCCTTGTGTCTAAATTAATTTCCACAAAATCTACTGGAACATCTTCCCAGAAGAGTGGAGGTCCTTATACGAGTAAAAGTGAAGGTCCAGAAGACCACTGTTCCAAGAACTGTGTTTAATCAGGAACCGTAAAAGAAACTGAAGCTCAAGAAGAACCATGAAGGGACCAGGAGAGGATGAGTTGAGATACAAGGTTATGCTTCAACCACTAGCATCTTTACAGAGAAACATGGTGGAGGCAGAATCCTGGACTGGATTATGCTTGTGGTCAAAATAGGGGGTAGGATGGGTTACCCCCCAAATACAATGTTTCAATGTTAAAGGTCAAGTCAACATTCATATCTGTTTAATGCAAAAAATATGAGTCAACAAAAAACCCAAAGGACCGTAGAGAAGCATCATTGAAGCTTTAAGTGGGTCTACAGATGACTGATCTGCTGACAAACAATACATTCTGTCTGAGAGTAAAACCGTCTGCAATAATAACAGTGTGTGTAACTTTTACAAAGCGTTCCATTAGACGGCGAGAACAAGCCGGATCACATCGCACCTTTTTCTCCAGACATTCTGCGAACTTCAGTTGTTTCAGCAACTTCTTGTGTTTGTTACTGAAGCGGTTATCCTGCTCCGCGCTGGTGCCCTGCAAAACAGAGGGCGCCATTACTTACTAACACCAGAACATTAAAGCACAGAGTCAAAATCAAGCCGAACGTCGTTACAATGCCACATGTGATCATTCCTGCTTATTTCTGTGTGCGCTTCAGTTTATAATGAGAGGGGACGATGACAACAAGACACGGAGTGAGAGACAGAAAGAAAGACAAGAAGACAGACAGCAGAGGTAGAAGAGACTGATGGAGGAAAGCAGAAGACAAAGCAGGAAACAGAGGGGATAGAAAGAGAGAGAAAGACAGAGCAGAGATAGAGGAAAAGAAAGAGGGGAAGAGAAACCCAGAATAGAAGAGAGATACATGGGAGATAGAATGATGGACAAACAGAGAGATAGAGACAGACAAATAATGAGTGCGTGTGAGAGAGAGAGAGAGAGAGAGAGAGAGAGAGAGAGAGAGAGAGAGAGAGAGAGAGAGAGAGAGCGCACATGAAAGTGGTCAGAGTTTTATTCCTTTTACACCACAGCAGTTTACTATCCATTTATTATTTATTAAAAGTTGTAGGTCAGTGGTTAAGATGTTGGACTTCTGGTCAGAAGGTTATAAGTTCTAATCCCATCACCACTAAGACCCCACAGTCCTGATTTGCCTCATAATCTCAAACTACTATTATATATTATATATATATATATAAATACTAACATTTTAATCTAAAATCAAGTATTTAAAAGCTGCATTGTTTTTAATTTCAGAATAATTTCAAAATAATTTTTAATTTAAATTATTTTGATATGATTTAAATTAAAATTAATTAATAATAAATATTTCCCACTGGACATTTCCACCATGTGTCCCATCAACATCAGAAACTCAATCCTGATAATAACTTGAGGGAATAAAACATAAATAAATATTTGATTACGGTATAAATTTGAGATAATATATTTATTTTAATAACAGGTTTGTAGTATAATTTGTAATATAATTAATCCCGGATGAACTCAACCATTTCGCTCGTTAACAAACATCTATTAACACAAA
>NC_139579.1:33164741-33172241 GCF_946808225.1 Silurus aristotelis
AAAATGCAGACATCGTATTCAAATAAACACGAGAAAAACTAGAAAACAGAGGAAATGGTTTTAAACACATCAGCGCTGAAAACCACCAGGTGTTTATTTCCAGACCAGACGTCACATCTACAGTAACAAAACTGACAGAAACACAACAAATGTACTAAAAGTTCTAATAAACCACATCATTAAATACAATCATCATCATTTGAGTTCATTTGAGTATTTTTATGGTGTTTGAGAGACACATTCATGTTTCTTTTTTTTCTATTAAACTCAGTGATGTAACAGTCTGAAGATTCACTTTGACCAAACAAATCTGTCCAGATGTTCCACTTGATGTGCACTAAAAAATTCTCCCTCAGCATGAAGAACAGTTTTACTCTCTCAGCGCCAGGACACTTCTTTTCTCCAAACATTCAGCTGAAATACTTTCTGTGCCTCTTGTAAAACTCTACAGAGATGTTCTTCACTAGATGGAGATGTTTTTCTTCATCTCAGAGCAGATCAGTAGGATTGAGGGGTGGTGACTGGGCAGGTGGTTCCATGATAGATATCACTCCAGACGTCTGTCTGCTCTCTAAATAACACGTACAGAACTCAGACGTGCGTCGGCTCATCGTCTTGTTGTACGGTGAAGTCGCTTCCAATAAACCGCAGTCCAGACGGAACTGCATGATGATGAAGTATGGAATTGGAGACATGTTGGATCAGGATTCCTTTTATTTTCCGGAATCTTCTCTGCTCTAAAACAACCCCAAACCATTAAACTTTCACCTCCATGTGTGAGTGTGAGGGTGAAGGAGTCTGATCACATCTTCTCTCCTGTTCTCCATCTCACACAAGTTCTTTTGGTAGACACAAACCTCCAATTTAGACTCCACAGAACTTCATCCACTCATTCACTCTCACATTCCTGTGTGTTTTTACCTTTTACTGAGTTTGTTGCATTAAAAAAGGAACATGCAGTTTCTCAAAAACCATAAAGAACTTTGTGTTTCCAGACTTTTCGCAAGGACTGTCCATCAGTACTCCATCAGTACTCCATCAGTACTCCATCAGTACTCCATCAGTACACTGAGTGAGGAGATCATTCAGTGTACACAATTATTAAAAGGTATCCAAGTTTCTGACCTGATCAGAAGTCCTGAGGTCTTCAGAACCGTGTGTGTGTGTGTGTGTGTGTGTGTGTGTGTGTGTGTGTGTGTGAGAGTAAACAGGGCTGAGGTTGACAGCAAGAGGATTTTCAGGTATTTAGCATTGAGAATGAAGAGATTAGGATGTGATTGGTCGAGGATGAGAGCACTCACGTGTGATTGGGTTAAACATGAGGTTGAGGCGTGTATCTCTGGGATTTGTAGTTCCCTCTGATTGGTCGATCGTGTCGTTCAGACTGTCAGCTCCACTCACTCACAGCGTCAGAAGCTAGAAATAAATAAAAGCTGCTGACTGCTGCTCAGGACAGCTTCATTCTAGTGTTTAGCTGAGCTGGCGGTTTTCCCTTTTTACTGTCATAAAGACGAGAAGCTCCACACACACACACACACACACACACACACACACACACACACACACACACACACACACACACACACAAAGAAATAAACAAGGAAATAAATAATGAATTGAAAAACTTCATTGTAAAAATCTATACCAACATTATGTGTCCAAAAGTATTTGGACACCCGCCTGTTCCGGTCACATGTGGTTCTTCTCAAAACTCTCCAAATTGAAGACACACAAATGTATCGGAAATCTTTGAATGCAGGAAAATAAAATTTTCCCTTTTACTTGAACGAAGACACTAAACCTGTTCCAGCATGACATTGCCCCTGTGTAGATCTGCTTTCCATGGGCTGGAGTGGAAGATCTCCTGCTGCAGACCTCCAACAATAATGAACACCATTAGGGATGAATGTAAAAACACTGACTGCACCTCAGACCTCCTCACCTTCTCACCTACATCAGTACCTGACTTTACTAACACACTTATAGCTGACTTATAACTCAATCATCATCTTCCCAGAAGAATGGAGCTCTGTAGAGGAGACTAAATGTGGATGCACATGCAATATCTTATGATCAGGTGTATATATATATATATAAAATGTTTATTTATTTACTTGCTTATTTTGTTCTAATTTATGATCATTTTGTTGTTTTCATGCTCATTTTAGTCTCATGCTTTATTTTTTGTCTGAAACAGTACACAGTAATTAAAACTAATAATTAAATAATAACATTTTAATTCTAACATCATTAAAAGTAAACAAATTAAAATGAAATAAATAATTGTTAAAATAATTAAATAATTAAAATTCAAATGATTGAAAATTAAAACGAAATAATTTGCAATAATTAATTCACACGTAAATATTTAAAACAAAACCAATTGAATCATAAACCAAACAGCATAATCATTAAATAATTACAAAAAAATTAATGAATACACATGTAAAATATAAAAAATCAGTATCGTTGTGGATTTACTTATTTATTGTTCAATTGAATTTAGAATAATTTGATTTGATTCTCCTTGATCTGTCCATGTCTTTGAAGTTGTTTAGCCGCTATGGTAAACTGGGGTCGTTTTACATTCCGCCACCAGGGGGCGTGTCCGGGTCATTCCTCAAACGCGCACAATCTGATGACAGCTCTAACACACCACCGTCATCTGATCAAAGTTTTGACCAATCAGCATCTAGCATCCGAATTTACCGTCAAACCGATCACGTGACAGACCACTGAGAGACACACCCACTTTTTGATTGTCTGATAGTAAATATTAAAAGGAAACAGATTGAAAAAAATTAAAAATAAATTAAAAATCCAAAGTGTAAAAGTGTAACAGGCTAAAACTGTAATGACTTTTTTGTTAAAATAGAAATTAGATTAGATTGGGCACAAGCCAGTGCACTCTTAGTGCCGGCCCCAAGCCCGGGTAAATGGGGAGGGTTGCGTTAGGAAGGGCATCCAGCGTAAAACGTGCCAAATCAAATATGTGGATCACAAATAAGAATTTCATACCGGATCGGTCGAGGCCCGGGTTAACAACGACTGCCACAGGTATCGTTAGCCGACAGGGTACCGGTGGAAATTGGGCTACTGTTGGCCGAAGGAGGAGAAGGAGAGGAGGAAGACGTCTACAGAGACGGCAGGGAAAGGAGCAGTGTAGGAGAGTAGAGGTTCGGGTTGGTACGTTAAATGTTGGTACTATGACTGGTAAAGGGAGAGAGATAGCTGATATGATGGAGAGGAGAAAGGTAGATGTGCTGTGTGTTCAGGAGACCAAGTGGAAAGGGAGTAAGGCCAGGAACATTGGAGGTGTTTAAACTGTTCTATCATGGTGTGGATGGGAAGAGAAATGGTGTAGGGGTGATTCTGAAGGAAGAGTACAGTAAGAGTGTAGTGGAGGTGAAGAGAGTTTTTGATAGGGTGATGATCGTGAAAATGGAAGTTGAAGGAATGATGATAAATGTCATCAGTGCCTATGCTCCACAAGTTGGCAGTGAGATGGAGGAGAAGGAAAGAGTGAATTAGATGAAGTGGTAGATGGTGTACCTAGGAAAGAACGATTGGTGATTGGTGACTTTAATGGGCAAGTAGGTGAAGGGAACAGAGGTGATGAGGAGGTGATGGGTAGGTATGGTTTTAAGGAGAGGAATGTGGAAGGGCAGATGGTGGTAGATTTTGCTAAAAGGATGGAAATGGCAGTGGTGAACACGTATTTTAAGAAGAAGGAGGATCATAGGGTGACATATAAGAGTGGAGGAAGGTGCACACAGGTGGATTATGTTCTGTGTAGGAGATGCAACCTGAAGGAGATTGGAGACTGTAGGGTGTTGGCGGGGGACAGTGTAGCTAGACAGCATCGGATTGTGGTCTGTAGGATGGTTTTGGAGGCAAAGAAGAAGAGTAGGAAAGTAAGGATTGAAAGAAGAATAAGATGGTGGAAACTGAAGGAGGAAGAGTGTAGTGTGAGGTTCAGGGAAGAGGTCAGACAGGGGCTTGGTGGTGGTGAAGAGGTGCCGGATGATTGGGCAACTACTGCAGGAGTAATGAGGGAGGCAGCTAGAAAAGTACTTGGTGTGACATCTGGAAATAGAAAGCAAGACAAGGAGACGTGGTGGTGGAATGAGGAAGTGCAGGAGAGCATTGGGGAAAGAGGTTGGCAAAACAGAAGTGGGATCGACAGAGTGATGAGAAAAGTAGGCAGGAGTACAAGGAGATGCGGCAGCAGGTAAAAAGGGATGTGGCGAAAGCCAAGGAAAAGGCATATGAGGAGCTGTATAAGAGGTTGGACACTAAGGAAGGAGAAAAGGATTTATACCGATTGGCCAGGCAGAGGGACCGAGCTGGGAAGGATGTACTGCAAGTTAGAGCAATAAAGGATGGAGAGGGAAATGTGTTGACTAGTGAGGAGAGTGTGTTGAGAAGGTGGAGGGAGTATTTTGAGCAGCTGATGAATGAGGAAAATCAGAGAGAGAGAAGGTTGGAGGATGTGGAGTTGGTGAACCAGGATGTAGATAGGATTAGTAAGGAGGAAGTGAGAGCAGCGATTAAAAGGATGAAGAATGGAAAGTCGGTTGGACCAGATGACATACCGGTAGAAGCGTGGAGATGTTTAGGAGAGATGGCAGTGGAGTTTTTAACCAGATTGTTTATCAGGATTCTGGAAGGGGAGAGGATGCCTGAGGAATGGAGAAGGAGTGTGCTGGTACCGATCTTTAAGCATAAGGGAGATGTGCAGACCTGCAGTAACTACAGGGGAATTAAGTTGATCAGTCACACCATGAAGTTATGGGAAAGAGTAGTGGAAGCCAGGCTGAGAGAAGAGGTGACCATCTGTGAGCAACAGTATCCTCTGCAGAGGAAGAGCACCACAGATGCCTTATTTGCTTTGAGGATGCTGATGGAGAAGTATAGAGAAGGACAGAAGGAATTGCATTGTGTATTTGTGGATTTAGAGAAAGCGTACGACAGGGTGCCGAGAGAGGAGTTGTGGTATTGTATGAGGAAGTCAGGTGTGTCAGAGAAGTATGTGAGGGTGGTGCAGGACATGTATGAGGACAGTGTGACAGCAGTGAAGTGTGCAGTAGGTATGACAGACTGGTTCAGGGTGAAGGTTGGACTGCATCAAGGTTCGGCCCTGAGCCCTTTCCTGTTTGCAGTGGTGATGGACAGGTTGAAGGACGAGGTCAGACAGGAGTCTCCCTGGACTATGATGTTTGCAGATGATATTGTGATTTGTGGTGAGAGTAGAGAGCAGGTTGAGAAGATCCTGGAGAGGTGGAGATATGCGCTGGAGAGAAGGGGAATGAAAGTCAGTAGGAGTAAGACAGAGTACATGTGTGTGAATGAGAGGGAGGGCAGTGGAGTGATGCGGTTGCAGGGAGAAGAGGTGGAGAAGGTGGAGGAGTTCAGGTACCTGGGGTCAACAGTGCAAAGTAATGGAGAGTGTGTTAGAGAAGTGAAGAAAAGAGTGCAGGCAGGGTGGAGTGGGTGGAGAAAAGTGATAGCAGGAGTGATTTGTAATAGAAGAGTATCTGTGAGAGTGAAAGGGAAAGTTTATAGGACTGTGGTGAGACCTGAGATGTTGTATGGATTAGAGACAGTGGCATTGAGTAAAAGACAGGAGGTGGAGCTGGAGGTAGCAGAGCTGAAGATGTTGAGGTTTTCGTTGGGAGTGACGACGATGGACAAGATTAGAAATGAGTTTATTAGAGGGACAGCACATGTAGGATGTTTTGGTGACAAGGTGAGGAAGGCGAGATTGAGATGGTTTGGACATGTGCAGAGGAGGGACATGAATTATATTGGTAGAAGAATGCTGAGGATGGAGCCACCAGGAAGGAGGAAAAGAGGAGACCAAGGAGGAGGTTAATGGATGTGGTAAGGGAAGACATGCAGGTAGTTGGTGTGAAAGAGGCAGATGTAGAGGACAGGGGGGTATGGAGACGGATGATCCGCTGTGGCGCCCCCTAATGGGAGCAGCCGAAAGAAGAAGAAGAAGAAGATTAGATCCAAATTTATTGTCATTGTGCAAGGTACATGTACAGAGCCAATGAAATGCAGATATACAATTCCCCTGGCACTAATAATTTTTTACATTTTGTATTTTTTGGTAGAAAGATATTTAAGACCAGGAGTGATTCTGGAGGTGATCTAACATTCTTCTATAAAAATCTTTTTATGTTTTTAAGTTAATTTTACCAAATGGTTCTCTTTACAGGCCCCTGAGACACCAGGGCTCCCTGTCTCCTCTCTGCCCCCTGGTGGAGGAATCATCAAATCATCATTATTTGTGCACAGGGGCATTGCCATGCTGGAACAGGAACACTTTCCTGCTACATGGGTGCAAAGACGTATGATACAGTTGTGTGCCTCCACCTTTGTTTGGACAGAACCGTGTATGTCTACGAATAAATTAATTTCTGTAATGTGAGAGTGTGGTATAAAACATCGAATTAAATTATGTTTACTAGTAAATGTTTACTTTTTTATTTTACTTAGAAATTGTAAAAAAAAAAAAAAAACAACAACTGAAAAATATAAAAATGTTTTTTTTGTTTATGTATCATGTCCTAACTTGTCACTATTACACCCGAGTCCATCCTCTGCAACGTGAAGACGTTTTGAAATCATCTGCAGCCTCGTATGATTTTTTTTTTTTTTACAATTTATGTATAAAACCCACATGCGTGAACACGACATCAGTAGCTTCCTGTTTCTCCCTGAGTTTCATTTCCCATCATTAACAGGGAAATACACGATCGTGTGAGTGAGAAGATGAAAGAGTATATTCAGAGTGTGGACAGAGTGTGAACAGAGTGTGGACAGAGTACGGTGAGAGTATAATCAAAGTATGGTCAGTTCATCCATTTCGTTCTCGAGGACTGTGAGAGCATCTCGGTGTGTGAGGAGGTGGTGTGTGGCTTCATCATTGCTCTTCATCTTCTCATCTCTTTTCAGCTCATTTACTAGAGTCCTGATCTCCTCTCGGGCCTCATCCATCACCTGAGTGTGTTCTGTCCACCTGAGGAAGAGTCCTGCACACACACACACACACACACACACACACACACACACACACACACACACACACACACGAATGAAACAGTGAGGTTGTTTTAAACATTCGGATCCGACGACACAAATCCACTGTATATTTTATATAAATTCAACAAATACAGAAAATATAATATACAGATAAAATAAAGCTTTAAATATAATTTAATTTAATAATTTATTTAATAATATTTTATCTGGTTTAATGTGTGAAATTTAAATGTATGTTTTAATAATAAAATAAATCATACAGAAGCAATTAAATATATTATACACACACACACACACACACACACACACACACACACACACACACACACACACGTGTATATAAAAATAATATATAAAAGAGAAAAATAAAGTATTTAGGATGATAATAATAATGATAATATTAGTATTTTTATATTAATAATTATGTTTTTATATTTATATCTGAATTTC
>NC_139579.1:33177241-33204741 GCF_946808225.1 Silurus aristotelis
TCCTCCAGGGTCGGTAGCAGGATTTAGACTCGAACCCTCCGCCGCTCAGCCTGGCGTGCTGGGCGTGCTGGGAAGAGCGCGTATCCACAATGTAACCCAGCTCTGATTGGTCGATCGCCATCTGGAGAAGGAGCTCATCCTCACAACAGCGCTTCTTATTGGCTCCTGTCAGGGGCTGGCTGCTCCGCATGATCACCTGGAATCCGATTAACCAATTAGAGCTTCAATTAACTTCTTGACTTGAAGAGGTGCAGTTTCTCCGGTATCACCTCATTAACTGTCCGTGTGGAAACATAGCAAAGGTATCTGCACTTCTACTTAAGTAAAGGGTGTGTGGACTTTTGCCACCTCTGGCAAGTGCAATGACACCATGTTTGAAAGTCATAGACAGGCCGGACTGGACCATGCTGAAACTGGTTGAAACCTGTTACTTTTGAAAATGTATTTTAAAAACATATATGGAACAGTATACAGCAGGGAAAGGAGAAGTGTAGGAGAAGTGGAGGTTCAGGTTGGTACTTTAAATGTTGGCACTATGACTGGTAAAGGGAGAGAGGGAGCTGATATGATGGAGAGGAGAAACCGGTCTTTAAGAATAAGGGAGATGTGCAGACCTGCAGTAACTACAGGGGAATTAAGTTGATCAGTCACACCATGAAGTTCTGGGAAAGAGTAGTGGAAGCCAGGTTGAGAGAAGAGGTGACCATCTGTGAGCAACAGTATGGTTTCCTGCCGAGGAAGAGCACCACAGACGCATTATTTGCTTTGATAATGTTAATGGAGAAGTATAGAGAAGGTCAGAAGGAGCTGCATTGTGTGTTTGTGGATTTAGAGAAAGCGTACGACAGGGTGCCGAGAGAGGAGTTGTGGTATTGTATGAGGAAGTCTGGTGTGTCAGAGAAGTGTGTGAGGGTGGTGCAGGACATGTATGAGGACAGTGTGACAGCAGTGAAGTGTGCAGTAGGAACGACAGACTGGTTCAAGGTGAAGGTTGGACTGCATCAAGGATCTGATCTGAGCCCTTTCCTGTTTGCAGTGATGATGGACAGGTTGAAGGACGAGGTCAGACAGGAGTCTCCATGGACTATGATGTTTGTGGATAATATTGTGATTTGTGGTGAGAGTAGGAAGCAGGTGGAGAAGAGCCTGGAGAGGTGGAGGTACACGCTGGAGAGAAGTGGAATGAAAGTCAGTAGGAGTAAGACAGAGTACATGTGTGTGAATGAGAGGGAGGGCAGTGGAGGGGTGCGGTTGCAGGGAGAAGAGGTGGAGAAGTTCAGGTACCTGAGGTCAACAGTGCAAAGTAATGGAGAGTGTGTTAGAGAAGTGAAGAAAAGAGTGCAGGCAGGGTGGAGTGGGTGGAGAAGAGTGATAGCAGGAGTGATTTGTGATAGAAGAGTATCTGTGAGAGTGAAAGGGAAAGTTTATAGGACTGTGGTGAGACCTGAGATGTTGTATGGTTTAGAGACAGAGGCATTGAGTAAAAGACAGGAGGTGGAGCTGGAGGTAGCAGAGCTGAAGATGTTGAGATGTTCGTTGGGAGTGACGACGATGGACAGGATTAAAAATGAGTTTATTAAAGAAGCCGCGCATGTAGGACGTTTTGGAGACAAGGTGAGGGAGGTGGTTTGAGATGGTTTGAACATGTGCAGAGGAGGGACATGGGGTATATCAGTAGGAGAATGCTGAGGATGGAGCCACCAGGTAGGAGGAAAAGAGGAAGAACAAGGAGGAGGTTTATGGATGTGGTGAGGGAAGACATGCAGGTAGTTGGTGTGAAAGAGGCAGATGTAGAGGACAGGGGGGTGTGGAGACGGATGATCTGCTGTGGCGCCCCCTAATGGGAGAAGCCGAAAGAAGAAGCAGAAGACTGAACGTTTGGAAGATGATGGTGGCAGATCAGGTAACTGTTTACATAAAAAAGAGAGTTGTTATCTAGGCTGTAAGAAAAGAGTATAAAAAGGCTGTGTTTTTGCTGTGACTTTGGACACTTCCTGAAATGGTCTGTTTGTGTGATTCTTTCACAATCCTGCAACGACTCTACAAATGTCAACTTGTGTCCGATTGACACTTTTTAAAATCGAAGCATCACATCGTTAACTTTCATGCCGATGCACCCGATGTGAATTGTTGAATCTTATCATCTGTCACATATCCGGTCTCTGTCATTCCCCTCACTCACCACCAGAGTGCAGCACGGCTACCATGACTGTTTCTGTGTATTGACGTACTGAATCGGTTTGTTGTTGTGTCTCTACCAGTGTAAACCAAGTCTCATGTTTTCATGTTCCATTGTACCTGGTTTTGTGATTGTTTGCTGCCTGCCACGACCTTTGCCTGTTTTTCGGATTACTCCTTTTGTCTATATTTGGATAGATCTGCTTGCTGTTGTTGATGATTCCTGTGAAAACCACTCATAAATAATGTCTGCATTTGGATCCTTAACTCTGTTGCCAAAACAACCGAGTTACACAATCACTAATCAAATATTATTATTAATCACTTATTCTGTTATTCTACCAGGAGTAATTTTACTAGTTTGTGTGAAGTCTTATTATTATTATTATTATTACATTTCCCGGCGTATTGTCATGTCGCAACTGTCATATCTTTATTGTCTATGCTTATGTTTGTACCAAGAACAAAACGGCCTTCAACAATGTTTTCGTTGTACTGATAAGAAACTCAGTAACCTCGTGTGTGTTCTCTCTGCCGTTAAACTTTGGACAACAAAGAACCTGCCTAATTTCTCCATACGAGACTCTGAATTTTATACATCTGTTCATACACTGTTATAACCTGCGTATACAGACGTTGTGAAGTGCAGATTTAAGACACACTAATGAATAATAAAGGAATAATGAAGAAGTGAATCAGAAGGTCAGGAAGCTGTATCTGCTGTATCTGAGGGGGGGTTTGGTCTCTCACCATGCCGTTGCGGTGGTGACAGTAGCAGAGCACGGGGAATCTACCACCCTGACGGAACCGGGCCGCCTTCACCAGAACCTCGTCATCCACCGAGCTCGGGACGATCACGGCGCTCGGGTACGAGGGACACACCGAGAAATCCTGGTTTACTCTGCTCAGCCTCCACCTGTCCCACTGTTCAGGAATCACATGGAGAAATAAAGGTTTTTGATTGATTCAGTCACTGCATGGTTACATCCTTCAAAACGACTGCTTCAGCATGTTTAATCCAGCTTCTACTGAGAAGTGATGTGGAAGTGAAAAAGCATCATGGAACAAAAGTGTGGAGAAAGAGATGAAGTAAAAAACAGAAATAGGACCAGCCGAGAAGAAAACAAAACAGCCTTATCAGCTCGAAAAGTAGAAACGGAAACGTCACACGCTATTCATGATCACCTTCCTGTTCTGACACCAGGTCCAACAATCTATCATTAGATAGATAGATAGATAGATAGATAGATAGATAGATAGATAGATAGATAGATAGATAGATAGATAGATAGATAGATAGATAGATAGATAGATAGATAGATAGATAGATAGATAGATAGATAGATAGATAGATGTGAAGAGGAGGATGAAAAGGTCAAAGAAACACACACACACACACACACACACACACACACACACACACATATATATATATATATGCTTAGAAACACACACACACACACACACACACACACACACACACACACACACACACACACATATATATATATATATGCTTAGAAACACACACACACACACACACACACACACACACACACACACACACACACACATATATATATATATATATATGCTTAGAAACACACACACACACACACACACACGCACACACCTTTCAAAAACCTCTTAAAGGAAGATAAACAGGAAGCAGTTAGTACAGGAAGTGTGAATGAATAGTGGTGTAAGTGTGTGACGAGCTCATAGGAAAAAGGGCACACTGCATGTGTGTGTGTGTGTGTGTGTGTGTGTGTGTGTGTGTGTGTGTGTGTTTTGGAGCTAATGTTGCTTTTTTGTAGATAATATCTGCCTGGAAAATACAAACTATGGTTAAAACAGTGACTGTGTGTGTGTGTGTGTGTGTGTGTGTGTGTGTGTGTGTGTGTGTGTGTGTTAGAGATGGAATCACCAGTCTCTCTGTATGTGTGTACTCCTGCTCAGTAGATGATAAACCCCAGGGGTCACCCAGCCGGAGCCCACGAGGTCGATGGAAGAACGGGTACATTTCAGTCACATTCTCTATAGAGGAGAGAGCCTGACAACACACACACACACACACATACACACACACACACACACACACACGCACGCACGCACACACACACACACACCACCCACACACACACACACACACACACACACACACACACACACACACACATTCTCATGAAGGAGAATGGTTTAATTTTTATTTTCTCTTCTTATAGTGATCAAATCAGGAGCGTATGATTGGTCCGTGAATGATTCAAATGCAAAATGCTGCGATCTGATTGGTCGAGTAATTGGATTAGTCCTGATTGCACAGTAAACGACGAGTACCTCGATAGAGCTGGCGATGTTCAGGCACTCCTCCATGCCAGGAATGTCGAGCTGGAGGACACACAGATCCTTACACTTGATCACGATGCTTCCGGACGACCCGCTTGTTCTGCACACACACACACACACACACACACACACACACACACACACACACACACACACACACACACAGGTCTTATAATAAATCTAGTTTTTCTCTAAAAAAAGAATGCCAAGGAGGTACGAGGAGGCGCTGAAGCAGACTGAGTCTTGTGCCGTCCAGGAAGTTTGAAACATTCCTGCATTTCTGGACACCCGAACGCAAAAAGCTAAAGGAAAAGGAACAGGTTCAGCTCATAGTTCAACATTACGTGAGGTGTGGACAAAAACCACCAGCTTCTGCACACACATGGCCAAAGCAATACACATAATTATACGTTTTATTACAGAGGGGCACAGGGAAAGGGAAAGGGTTGATTTTGGAACGAGGAGTTGGTGACCCTGGTGTGTGGGTAGATGTTTGGAACCCCATGTTTTTAGTTCTAATGGAGCAGTGGAGTGGTGCACAACATGCGTTCACTGTTTATAAGAATAACCAGTAAGGACGTCACGACGGTGTCCGGTCTGCTCGCGTGGTTACAACGCAAGTGCGTCATTTTGGAAAAACAGCTCAACACTGCGATGATGATGAGCTCCAACAGCCTCGATATTCTCCGGTGTGAGGTATTCTCTGAGGTCTTCTTTTTAAAGATGAACCCGTTCTTTTATTAGCAGATGAGACGTGATCATGACGTCCTGACAGATAATGACACTGAAATTCCCTTTGTGCAGCACTCACACTATCACCATTCTTATAAACAGTGAGCGCTCGTTGTGCACCACTCCACTGCTCCATTAGAACCAACAGCAAGGAGTTTGAAATGAGCTCACACGGGTTCTATACAATCACAAACACCCCGGGGTCAAAAACTCAGAGGTCCAAAACTTCCCATTTCTCCAAATACCCTGTATATAAACACCTATTAAAAATATAACGCAACAGAAAGACAGAGCAGGAGAAATGCAATACAAGGTAAATGCAGTTGGAATATGAAAGGGGCTTGGGAGCGAGCCCTGAGGAACGCCGTGCGTAACATAGACACAGGAACGTCATGAATAAACAAACAAACAAACAGAAAATTCAAACAGAAAATGTGTGTGTGTGTGTGTGTGTGTGTGTGTGTGTGTGTGTGTGTGTGTGTAAACGTTTTTCTTGCAGCGCAAAAGCACAGATGGCGACACTGAGGAGATGCAGATTGTATTTACAGACATAGTTTTGTTTAAAATAAAGAGACAGTTTGTGTTTTTTGGGACGAAGCTCCATCAGACCTTTGCTTCTGGCTTGCTTTGGAGCCCTGAGGATATCCTAGAAGGTTCTCAACACTAACAGAGAGAGAGAGAGAGAGAGAGAGAGAGAGAGAGAGAGAGTGTGAGAGAGAGGGAGGAAACACTTATATAATGATGTGTAAAAACATTTATGCAATACTGGATTATTATCACTATTTGGCCAAAAGTTTGTGGACACCTGAACATAAGTTTGCTATGTGCTTCCCATAACATCTCATTTCACATCTAGTCCTCATTCACTGTTCTAATGAGCTTCACTCTTCTGGGAAGATGTTCCATTAGATTTTGTGGAGATTCAGCTATAAGGAGGTGTTAGTAACCCAGGTACCGATGTAGGGAAGAAGGTGAGGACGTTCCTGGGGTGCAGTCAGTGTTCACATTCATCCCAAAGGTGTTCAAGGGTTGGAGCTCTATAGCAGGAGATCTTCCACATCCTCCAACCCATGTAAAGCAGATCTTCATCGAGATGGTTTTGTGCACATTCTCATGCTGGATCAGGTTTGGGTCTTCTAGTTCAAGTGAAGGGAAAAAAGGTGTGTGCCTTTCAGGATAAAATACAGGATCTAAAGGGTGTGTGTGTGTGTGTGTGTGTGTGTGTGTGTGTGTGTGTGTGTGTGCGTGTGTGCGTGTGTGTGTGCGTGTGTGTGTGCGTGTGTGTGTGTGTGTGTGTGTGTGAAAGTTTGAAGTATACAGTAGACACAGGGATCGGTTTAATTTAGTGTGGAGTAGACTGTAGGACAAAACATCAATTTATTAATTATTCATTAAGATTTGAATATGATAATTAATTAATTATAAATACAGGTATTGGATTAAAACACCACGTGATCCTCTGAATGGACAGGAGCTGCATCCTACTGCCTCTGTGGTTAATAATCCTGAGACAAAGTGAGCCAAGATCAACACCACGCTCCTACCTTCTGGATAAGACTATTTACAAAGCACACACACACACACACACACACACACACACACACACACACACACACACACACACACACACACACACACACACACCGTGACTCTGAAATGAAATGAGCAGTATTAAATGAATAATCCCGCATGGTTATGTTGATCTCCTGCTGGAGGACACATTCCACCCTGCAGATGTTCAAGACCATGGATCGGAATTTGGGTTTCTTTAAATAAATCAGAGACTCCATGAAGAAATCCAGGATGATGCTCAAGGCTTCGATTTGGAGAAGATTTTTTTTTTTACCTTTTCTCGATGGCATCGATGTTCCTGATGAGCAGCAGGAGCTGCCAGGTGCTGTCCTCCTCCCGGTCCGAGAACAGGAGGTGGTGTCCGGTCACACACAGCGCTCCGCTCCGGGGCGCTCGGAAGCCCACTCTCAGCACCACGTCCTCCACATTGGCCGTCTTAATGTGCTCTGAAAACTCCATCGTCTTTTCTTACACACACTCACACACACACACACACACACACACACACACACACACACACACACGAGACTCTGGCGAGGTTCCCCGAAAGTTCCTCTAACACCCTTCCGCTGTCAGAGACGGAGAATGAATCTAAAACGAGTCGATTAGAGGAATCGATTCACCACCGCACAATAAAATAAGACGTTCTGTACATCTGAGTGCCTCCAACTTCATGGAGAAGAAACACCTATGTGTGGAGAAGTCGTGTGTCCCAATACTTCTGTCGGAATTGTACACTTTTCAGAAGCAGAACACAAGTGTGAGAGTGTATAAATAAGTATCAGTCTGCTGTGTGTTGTGTTAATGTGTATTTAGACGTTGGAGGAGAACATGTTCCTGATAAAAGAGTAAAATAACATTTCAGTAGGTTTTTTCTTCTTCTTGTTGCAATGAAAATGTGCTGTAAGTGTGACACACACACACACACACACACACACACACACACACACACACACACACACACACACTTTCTCTTTGGTACGGTTCTGAGCTTTCTAAGAGGAAGGAAGTGAAAAGTGTCACAAGCCTTCTGCAGAACTGCAGCTCTCACACCACACTGTAGTTTACACGTGGAGGTAACGGTTCAGTGTAAACACGTCCACTACAAGTGTGTGTCTAAAACGTTGTGTGAAGTGTGAACAGTCTGGTGAAGAAGCACACACACAGCTGGGGAAGTCGGTTGTCCTAATACTTTTGATATGTTCACTTGGAGATTGTGGGTGCAGTAACAGGAAGTGAGTGAGGTGATGTGGTACAGGAACCAAGGTGGAAAAAAACAAACAAATAGTATGTGCCAATGATGATGATGATGATGGTGATGATGATGAGACTGTGGTCCAGACCCTTTAGGATTGCTTTGCAGTCATCCAGTCTTGGAGCACCTGAAGAAACAACTGAGCAACCTGTGTGGACAGAATCAGTGAAATTCCTCTGAGGAGAAATCGATATGGGCGTGTCAGATCAGCAGATGTGAGAAGAGAAGGAGACTTGATGGTCCATGGGTACCGCCAAGGTTGCTGAAGGTGAGCTCAGAGTTATATCTATAGAGAACACAAGCTCTTGAAATGCAGATGAATCACCTGGGATGTGCAGCAGCTTAGTTTGACTGGGATTGAACTTCTGCCGTTGTGCTACCTGGTGCGTTTGTCCTTGATGTGAGATGAGATATCTTCTATATAGGGTTTTAATGTGGATTACAGAGACTGTGGGTCTTCTTGGTGGGCTTTGCAATGTGACCAGGAGCATTGACAAAATGATTGAAACATGTCCAGGAACCTGAAGCTTTTCAGTACAAACCTTTTATTTTTTGTGACTCCATTTTCCAGCTATCATCACAGCCTTCAAACATGGCTGCCTTGGACTACAATACCCACAACTACCCATCTACTGATTGAGCACAGTACACACACACACACACACACACACACACACACACACAGCCCTGTTTAAAGAGACTTTGGTACCACCACGTAGCAGTGAAGAATACACTCAGTTGTCCCTGTGCTCTTGTTGTATGTTGTTTTTGTATCACTTTTCTTTCTACGTTATCTGATCCTCGTTATCCTGCTTGCTGATCTGAACTTTCCTCTAGATTTTTGAAGGCGATTCTTCCACAGATTCTATTTTAACACATGAGCGTGCAGGAGACTGGAAACACAAACTCGCAGTGAAGACGTTTCGCATTTCACTGTGTTCCTAAGTACATGTTTGTCCTGGATGGAGTGGAAGATCTTCTGAAATAGAGCTCATTGAACAGCTTTGGCATGAATGTGAGGCCTTCTCACTTCACCTGACTTTACTAACACCATGGTGGCTGCATAAATTTCCACAAAATCTAGTGGAACATCTTTCCAGAAGAGTGGAGCTCATTATAACAGCAAATAGGGCCTAAATGTGGAATGGGATTCTCAGTAGAAAAAAGCACATAGCAATCTTGTGGTCAGGTGGTCAGGAGTGTATATTTAGGTTGTTCATGTGCAATGTCCAGCTGATAAGAACTTCAGCAGGAGGGATCATAATGGATCAGGCAGGGCCTGGGAGCAGAATAGGGACAGGGATCCTTTTGGCCGTGTATAAAAAGTGAACCACGAGAAAGTGCAAAAAGGTAAATACAGAAAGAAGCACAAAATATAGTTTATCCAACGTCCAGATGATCTAAAAATCCAGTGCGAATTATTCTACTTTTTATTAGAATCAAATTTGAATTATAATCAACTCTATTGGTTTACAGGGCTGGCAAAACAACCTTGGGAACAATGACCTCTAGTGGACAAAATACAACACAACACAACACAAGTCCTGTCACACAAGTGCACTGTCTGGCTAAAAAACATCCCACCTGGGTAAATTAAGAGCTCCTCAGTGATGAACATTTCTCATCTGCAAGTTACTGAACCCTAACTGATGCAGTGAGAAGCTTCTCATTTCTTACACTACCAAATGTGAAGGCATCTGTTGTGGAAAAGATGTTCCTCTGTTTCAGAAAGGTCAAATGATCTTATCATCAAGCAAAGAAAACAGCAAGGAGATCACTGAAACTACTTCCACTGGGTAAAGAAGTGTGTAAGACATTATTAAAACCTGGTGGAATAGTGGTGACCATCGGATTCCAGCTGGGAAAAAAATCATATTGAATGATGGAAATAGAAGATCACATAAATGTGCTCCACAATAGAACTGTTTAATAACAAAAGTCAGAACATAGTTCCTAATTTATTTTTATTTACATCGTGTTTACTGTATAAAGACCTATTGATTGTTATATTTATGGTTATATAGGATATATTTAGTAAGAAATACTGCTCATTTATCCTCAGAGAAGTGGTGCTTAAGGAAGATCTATGCATCGTTACCTTCTATAGGTCACAAAGTACAAAAGACAATGAGGCCACACTGAAGAAGAATGTGCAAATTATCTACAGTGAGGAAAATAAGTATTTAAACACGCTGCTATTTTGCAAGTTCTCCCACTTAGAAATCATGGAGGGGTCTGAAATTGTCATCGTAGGTGCATGTCCACTGTGAGAGACATAATCTAAAAAAAAAAATCCAGAAATCACAATGTATGATTTTTATACTATTTATTTGTATGATACAGCTGCAAATAAGTATTTGAACACCTGAGAAAGTCAATGTTAATATTTGGTACAGGAGCCTTTGTTTGCAATTACAGAGGTCAAACGTTTCCTGTGGTTTTTCACCAGGTTTGCACACACTGCAGGGGGGATTTTGGCCCACTCCTCCACACAGATCTTCTCTAGATCAGTCAGGTTTCTGGCCTGTCACTGAGAAACACGGAGTTTGAGCTTCCTCCAAAGATTCTCTATTGGGTTTAGGTCTGGAGACTGGCTAGGCCATGCCAGAACCTTGATATGCTTCTTACAGAGCCACTACTTGGTTATCCTAGCTGTGTGCTTCGGGTCATTGTCATGTTGGAAGACCCAGCCTCGACCCATCTTCAGTGCTCTAACTGAGGAAAGGAGGTTGTTCCCCAAAATCTCGCAATACATGGCCCCGGTCATCCTCTCCTTAATACAGTGCAGTCGCCCTGTCCCATGTGCAGAAAAACACCCCCAAAGCATGATGCTACCACCCCCATGCTTCACAGTAGGGATGGTGTTCTTGAGATGGTACTTATCATTCTTCTTCCTCCAAACACGTTTAGTGGAATTATGACCCAAAAGTTCTATTTTGGTCTCATCTGACCACATGACTTTCTCCCATGACTCCTCTGGATCATCCAAATGGTCATTGGCAAACTTAAGACGTGCCTGGACATGTGCTGGTTTAAGCAGGGGAACCTTCCGTGCCATGCATGATTTCAAACCATGACATCTTAGTGTATTACTAACAGTAACCTTGGAAACGGTGGTCCCAGCTCTTTTCAGGTCATTGACCAGCTCCTCCCGTGTAGTTCTGGGCTGATTTCTCACCTTCCTTAGGATCATTGAGACCCCACGAGGTGAGATCTTGCATGGAGCCCCAGTCTGAGGGAGATTGACAGTCATGTTTAGCTTCTTCCATTTTCTAATGATTGCTCCAACAGTGGACCTTTTTTCACCAAGCTGCTTGGCAATTTCCCCGTAGCCCTTTCCAGCCTTGTGGAGGTGTACAATTTTGTCTCTAGTGTCTTTGGACAGCTCTTTGGTCTTGGCCATGTTAGTAGTTGGATTCTTACTGATTGTATGGGGTGGACAGGTGTCTTTATGCAGCTAACGACCTCAAACAGGTGCATCTAATTTAGGATAATAAATGTAGTGGAGGTGGAGATTTTAAAGGCAGACTAACAGGTCTTTAAGGGTCAGAATTCTAGCTGATAGACAGGTGTTTAAATACTAATTTGCAGCTGTATCATACAAATAAATAGTTTAAAAATCATAAATTGTGATTTTTTTTTTTTTTTTTTTAGATTATGTCTCTCACAGTGGACATGCACCTACGATGACAATTTCTAAGTGGGAGAACTTGCAAAATAGCTGGGTGTTCAAATACTTATTTTCCTCACTGTATATATATATATATTATCTTAGTTTAATTTTAGACTACTAGGAAACAAAAAACACGAAGCAGAACATGAATCTAACATACAGTATATGATGTGTGATGTAATAATGCTAAATATTTTGCTTATATAAGTTTTAAACATGAATGTATTGTGTTTATTAAAGCAGATTATTAACACGGTGTTGTCACTTCTACGTCTTCAGAATGTAGTAGTTTAATGGTTAAGGCTCTGGGTTACTGATTGGAAGGTTGATGTTTCAAACCCCAGCACTACCAAATTGCTGTTGTTGGGCCCTTAAGCAAGGCCCTTAACTGTTTCTGCTCCAGGGGCACGGTATCTTAGCTCTACACACTAATCCCAGCTTTCTAACAAGCTGGAATATTTGAAAACACTATTTCATTGCCCTATATGTGACTATGTAAAGCGTATGTGGGAAGCAGTAGCTCAGTGGTTAAGACATTAGACTTCTAACTGAAAGGATGTGAGTTGGGCCCCTGAGCAAGGCCCTTAACTCTCAAGTGGTCAGTTGTATAAATAAGGTACTTGTAAGTCACTCTGGATAAAGTCGTCTGCTGTATTTAATCCTCTTCCCTTTCTATTTCTTCCACTCTTGCCCCTGTGAGCGAGACTGATCAGATGTATAAGTGCGGTATTTCTAACTCGCTCTAGATCACTGCATCGGCTATAAAATGTATTCCCATCTCACTTCACTAGTCCATTCTTTGGAAAAATAGGGGAAAATTGTCAAGGCAGTTAGGGAGTGGCTTTAACATTACCAACAAAAGAATTTCCCTAAAGCCTACATCAGTTTTCCAAGTTGTCAAAAGATTAGGCAAATAAAAGACGAGCCCTGAAGCTGCAGCTCACACAACAAGCTTCTTCATAATCTGCTCATTTCACAGCTTATTTCTACAAAAACATCACTATTGGACCTTAAATCAACAAATTCAGCACTCATGCTGTAGATGTGATATTACTATTATAAAAGAATTGTTTAATTACATTTATTGTGATTTCATTTATACACTGGGTTAAGGGCCTTGATCAGGGGCCCCGCAGAGACACCCGCGTGGGGCTGGGATTTAAACTCTAACCCTAACCCTTTGGATTTCTCTTTACACTGCAGCAGTTTACCAACAATTATAATTCCAATCGTTTTTATTTTGTGTGTGTGTGTGTGTGTGTGTGTGTGTGTGTGTGTGTGTGTGAGAGAGTTTCAGTTTTAGTTCAGTTCTAATTGATAGGGAGGAGTTTGTGAGGAGTGTGTAAGGGGTGTGTGAGGGGTGTGCGAGGTGTGTGTGAGGTGTGTAAGGGGTGTGTGAGGTCGTCCACAATGCTGTTTGCTTTGCAAATGCAGCGTGTGGTGTAAATGTCCATGATGGAGGTTAGAGAGACTCTGATGATCTTCTCAGCTGTCCTCACTATCCTCTGTAGGGTCTTGCGATCCGAGACGGTGCAGTTCCCAAACCAAACAGTGATGCAGCTGCTCAGGATGCTTTTGATGGTCCCTCTGTAGAACATGTCAGGATGGGTGTTGGAGGTTTGGTTTCCTTAGACTTCTGAAAAAGTAGAGATGCTGCGGTGCTTTCTTTTGATGGAGCTGGTGTTGAGCGACCAGGTGAAGGTCTCTGCCAGATGTACACCAAGAAATTTGTTGCTCTTGACGATGAAGGATCCATCCATGATCAGTGGCGAATGGTTTTTCTGTGCTTTCCTGAAATTAACAACCATCTCTTTGGTTTTGTCAACGTTCAGAGACAGGTTGTTGGCTCCACACCAGGCTGTTAACTGTTTCACCTCCTCTCTGTATGCTGACTCATTGTTCTTGCTGATTAGACCCACCACGGTTGTGTCATCAGTAAACTTGATGATGTGGTTCCAGCTGTGCATTGCTACACAGTCGTGAGTCAGCAGAGTGAACAGCAGTGGGCCAGCAGACTTCCATGTGTTAACCCTGCATAGAGTTTTCTTCACTTCAGCTGTGGTTACACAGAGCTACTGGTATTTGGGAGAAAGGGTGGTCTTCCTATCTCCACACTGTTCTGCACTTTAAACCGGGCATGGAAGTCATTCAGCACATCTGGGAGGAAGGCAACACTGTCAGAAGCAGGTGAAGTTGTCATGTAGTTCATGATCGCCATGTGCCGGGTGTCTACACAGTCCTGGAAGTGGCTGTGAATTCACTTTACCTCTCTGATGGTATGGCGCATTTTGGACCTTGCTGCTCTTAAGGCCTTGTTGTCCCCTGATCTGAAGGCGGAGACTCTTTTTTCCAGCAGCACATGCACTTTTGCGGTCATCCACGGATTCTGGTTGGAGCATATAGTGATCGCCTTGGAGATGGTCACATCATCAACACACTTGCTGATGTAGCTGGTCTCCTTGTGAGACTCCTTCAAGTTGATGGAATCGCCGTTGGTTGCAGCCTCCGTAAGCATGTCTGAGAATGCATCCATACCCACCAGGCCGAGAATGCATCCATACCCACCAGGCCGAGAATGCATCCATACCCACCAGGCCGAGAATGCAGCCATACCCACCAGGCCGAGAATGCAGCCATACCCACCAGGCCGAGAATGCAGCCATACCCACCAGGCCGAGAATACAGCCATACCCACCAGGTTGAGAATGCAGCCATATCCACCAGGCCGAGAATGCCACATGGCCTGTCTGCCATGCCGAGGATGCTGCTCCTACACTTGCTTGTATAATGTAGATACCGAGAAGAATTAATTATGAAGAATGGTTTAAATTACTTGACAAAGAATTTAAGGGGTAATATTGGACTACAAATTCTTCAGATACCAATTTGTTTGAGCATCAGTGGGATGTGCTGAATGAAATGTCTTTTTGCCTCCAAAATTGGATTCACATCTTAAAATAATTTTAAATGTAAATGGAGCAGAACATTCATAACATACTACATCTAATCAACCCTCCTGTAACCGAAAGACAACTCCTTAACTGATCATTACACATATATTAGTGTCCCCACACTGTCTCACCAAAGACAATCCTGGAGCTCTTATAAAGTATTAAAGTGAAGGACCTCTTAAAGGCCTGCAGCTGTGGACGTAGGATGGAAATGTAAGGAAAATGGTGTCCTGATATATATAGAAATAAAGCACAAAAACAGATGGTATATATATTGGAACTTACATGTACATGCAAACATCAGAGAAAGCTTCAGGGTGGACCAACATCAAAATAACATTCTTTCTAGAAATCTAATTTATCTACAAAATAAAACAAATAAATAAAGACAGGGAAATAAACACAGACACAAAAACCCAAAACAGGGACGAAGACCACACCCGATACAAATAGCAGCCACACCCTTACTACAGGTGAACACACTACATGTACAGATATTTACATATATTACTATAACAGAGTGTATTTACAAACTATCGAATCAGATCCAGCACAAGAGTCCGAGCAAAGACGCTATTAAAAAATCGCATATGTCAAAAGCAGGAATTCACACAATTACAGAACACGAAACAGTAAAACCAAACATCGGCTAAGCGAACTCTCAAAAGTACGTATTTGTGTCAATGAACATTTAATTGCCATCAGAATGATGAGTTTTTTTATTATTGTTTACAAACAGGATCATCACAATGTTTATTCATGTGATCAGTATCAGTGTTTCAGTGTTTCCTGATATAAACTATGAATTTGATGATGATTAAAAATGCATGAGTCTGAATTTCTTCTGTTTGTCATCTTTGAGTTTCAGCAGCACAAATGTATTTACAGTGGAACCTCGGAGCTCGCGAGGGTTAGGAACCAAGACCGGTCGCGAGTTCCGAATTTTCGCGATCTTTTGATACGCCCCTTCCAACCCAGTAAAAACCCAATGAACACTATACGAAATCGATTTAAATGAGTAAATAACAATATTTCACTCCATAACACTTAATTATTAGACTATTTTAACAATACTTTATGTAAATTAACAGCAATTACAATGCTTAATTAAAAAAATAAAGTACAGGTACAGTAAAGTATGCAGTAGAGAAGTACAGTAAAATAATACATAATAAAAATTGTTTTAAAAATTTTTTTGACAATTTTAATGAGATAAACCTTGATTAGAAATGTTAAAACTAGCGTTTTGAGCAGCTCGCGGTTGCTCACGAGCCGATCTGAATGAGAGTCGCCGGTCGGAATGAAAGTCGCGAGCATGCGAGGTCGCGAGCGCTGAAGCTGCGAGCTCTGAGGTTCCACTGTATTTAAGTGGATATTTGATTGATGTTGATTGTAAAAGACCAGACAGTATTCACACTTTTACTGTATTAGTGTTTGTTTGTTTCCTGGTTGTAAATTGTAATTGTGTATTTTGGCGTCTGTCACTAACTGAAGGATCACGAGATTCACCTTTGACCTGTTTTAGAGAACTGGTTGATTATCGGTTGAAAACTGTTCAGGAGAAACCAGTAGAATATATTTTAATCATGAACATAAACAACTGATACTGTAGGAAACAGCAGACACTCGAACACAATCCATTCAATGATGCACAAAAGAATTCACACTTTGATCAAAACAACGAGAAAAGTTCTTATGATGAGCACAAATGAGTACATGATGTGGAAGAACATGTAGTTTTGAGAATTTTATCTCTGGTCTCAGAAACGCTCCAAAGATACTGAGAAGAAAATGAAATAAATAAATATTTTTGTTATATGTTGTTTGCTTGATCCTGAGTCATCCTGATGTCCTACCTATTAGAGGAGTTAATGGAAGATGAATAATTGGAGATATAATTACAGTCTTACTGCATATCATTTAATCAGATTTTGTTTTATATATTAAAAACTGACTGATTATTATATGTAATAATTAAAGGTACTACAGAGAGCTGTAAAGGGACTGAAAGGCTTTTTGGGTAGAGAAATTCAAATTAATGCACATTTTCTGCACTTGCATGTAGTTTGCATTGTTTGTTCCCTCAGTTTGCCGATTGGGTTTTTGCATTTTGATTTGTCTGCTGCGGTCACCAGTAATTTGATTCCAGAAGAACCTCCAGAGCCGAGGTTCTTCAAACACACCATGGTGAGGTATGATGGCTGTTCTCTCCATCCTTCTCCTGCTGGCTCTAACAGATGTTTCCACAGGGCTCTTCTACAAGAAACACGTTTTTTACAGTACACAACTGACCTGGACCAACGCCCAGGCGTACTGCAGAAAGAATTATATCGATCTGTCAATTCTCGACACACAACTGGAATTCGACAGTTTCGTCACTTTGACAGCGGCTCAAAAATCGGAAAGTTGCTGGATCGGCCTTAATAAAGCTCCCAGTGAGGCGCAGTTCACACAGTGGTGTGATGGTAAGTACTGGATTTAAAAAAATGGAAAAGTGGGCAACCTGACCATACTGACACGGAACACTGTGTAGCTACCAGCAATAATCAGTGGGAAAATTTTGATTGTGGCAAAAATATGAAGTCTTTCTGCTACACTTGGGCTCCTGAGATGATTGTGGTGCAGAAGATGATGAGCTGGGACAAGGCTTTGATCCACTGCAGAACGCACTTCACCGACCTGCTGAGCCTTACCTCAGATACAGATTACTTTATGGTCAATAGCAGAATTACGGCTATCCAGACTCCCACTTTCTGGACCGGTCTACGCTTCCTGAATGGAAGCGTAGACCTGGGTGAACCAGGAGTCTCAGCTGATCCCGCCTTCCATGCCTTTATGCCCTGCCAAGCCTTTCCAATGTGGAGCAAGAAACATTAAGACTGGTGTATGGGAGAATAGAAACTGTGAGGAGAAAATGAACTTTATTTGCTACTTTAATAGCAACATTTGGTAAGTGACTCGACTGGAATATCTGTGAAATAAGATCTTTAATGAATTACATCAAAATCTGATGCCAATAAAAACATTCTTTCTCTAGAATTGACTTCAGCTAGAAGCCGTTTCACTGCAGAAGTCCTACAGAAGACAAACATCAGTGAAGCAGCTTGTAATATTGTCAACTGAATTACATGAACATTAGAACTGTTGCTCCAATGGTCAATATTTACTCCTTTAATAGTTTTTCTCAGTTGCTTTCGAGTTTTTCTCATTTTTAATCATTATAATCCAAACCATAGTTTATATCTAAAAAATAAGACATTCTAATGCATAATAAAATAATAATAATAATAATAACAGTCTTGCTGAAAAGAAACTTCAGTGAACAAACAGTAGAAAAAGATCTCTTTAATCTGAGGAGAAAATCTCTTTAATCTGAGGAGAAAATCTCTTTAATCTGAGGAGAAAATCTCTTTATTCTGAGGAGAAAATCTCTTTATTCTGAGGAGAAAATCTCTTTAATCTGAGGAGAAAATCTCTTTAATCTGACGAGAGAATCTCTTTAATCTGAGGAGAAAATCTCTTTAATCTGAGGAGAAAATCTCTTTAATCTGAGGAGAGAATCTCTTTAATCTGAGGAGAGAATCTCTTCGATCTGAGGAGTAAATCTCTTTAATCTGAGGAGAGAATCTCTTTTATTTGAGGAGAGGATCTATTTAATCTGAGGAGAGAATCTCTTTAATTTGAGGAGAGGATCTCTTTAATCTGAGGAGAGAATCTCTTTAATTTGAGGAGAGAATCTCTTTTATTTGAGGAGAGGATCTATTTAATCTGAGGAGAGAATCTCTTTAATTTGAGGAGAGGATCTCTTTAATCTGAGGAGAGAATCTCTTTAATTTGAGGAGAGGATCTCTTTAATCTGAGGAGAGAATCTCTTTAATCTGAGGACAAAATCTCTTTAATCTGAGGAGAGGATCTCTTTAATCTGAGGAGCCGCCTGCTCACCCATCCCGGAGCCCCCTCTGTCCCTCCTGGCCATGACCAGGTCATGGAAAGGAGACAGAAGTTCCCAGAATTCAAGCTACTTTACTTGCATAATGTAATAATTACAGTTTATTAATGTTTGCATTTTACCTTCACGTGTTTGGTATCATTTTAAAGATCTCAGTGTGATTGGAAATATGATCTCAATCCCATATCAGTAAAACAGACTTCAGGTTTGGGGAAATTCTGTCCTACTGACATAAAGGTTGCCCCGGAGAAGATCCTTACCAGGTGTTTGTTTTACACTGGATGATATTTGTTTTTATTAGGTCACCTCCTGTCCCAAGAAAGTGTTTGCAAATCTTTTATTACTTTGAATTTACGAGTGTTTGCGATGGATTGGGTATTTAAGGAAATTTGGTGAAACACTCAGGGAAGCATTCGATAGTCAGAACTTCCCTCACAGTCTCTGTGTGTCTCCATCGCCACGTACAGTAACGCTTTAACTATTCTTTAGTAAACTGCATCGCTAAATTATTTGGTTTTCTGCTGATCATGTTGTGTAACTTTCTTCTTTTATTTATTTTAGATGTGACATTTGTTTATTGATTATTGCAAATAAATGTAAAATTCTTGATTAACTCTGAAATTTCCTGAAATTTATATCTGGTTGATTATGTAGTCTGGTGTTACCACAAATCTGTGACTAGGACAGTACAAACTGAAGGCTCATGAACAGATGGAGCATAGAGCACAACGTCTGGGATCTTCTGATTTCTGACTATCTCTGACTTTAGCAAGTTATAACTAAGTGGCTACATACAGTATTCTTTATGAATGAGCAGCATTGAGCAGCTACTTAAAGAATATTAGTTTACTGTTATATCCTCTGACTAAGATTCAGACTGACCAATGTGCCTCCGTGAGCAGGTATCGTTCAAGAACAAGGCTCCAAACCAGTGGATTCCGTCGTTGGGCCATCGGGGGGGCCCCCTACATGTATATGAATGATAGATTTTGTATTTTGCAATAGTTCTAAGTCGCTCTGGATACGAGCGTCTGCCAAATGCCGTAAATGTAAATGTAGGAAGAATTTAATATGGAGGCGGAAACAAGGAAAACAACAAGCGAACACTAAAAGGACCACACACACACACACACACACACACACACACACACACACACACACACACACACACACACACACACACACACATACACACATGATGTATAATGAATTATACAAATAGATGCAAACTCAGTTCATCTCAGGTTGGTAAAAGGTGATAGTGGCAACAACAAAATGTCACCTTAAAGGATTTTCTATCATTGCAAAGTTGCACATCCTGCTGGTTTGCCTGGCTGAGTTAGAAGATCACTGCAGAGCGCCAAGTTGGGTGTCAAGTCAAGTCAAGTCAAGTCAAGTCAATAAGCTTTTATTGTCATTTCAATCATATATATCTGACGCAGTACACAGTGAAATAAAACAACGTTCCTCCTGAACCCTGGTGCTACATACAACAACAATCACAGAAAACACAGGGTTTAGGACTGTAAGTGTCCTCAACACATAAAGTGCATCGTGTGCAACCTGGTGCAAAACAGTGCAAACACAACACAAGACAGTGCAAGACAAATACACAAAACACAATAGTGCTGCCAGTAAACCGGTTGTATATTACACACTGCAGTGTGTAAAAGAGAAAAGTGAACATTGTAATTAACTCAAATGTAAATTGTTTGGCTGTTTGCAGAGTGGCAGAGTGAAGTTGCAGAGTAAACGCTGAAAATGATGTGTATATAAGAGACTGGATTTCTTCAAATAAAAAACAAAACAGTGCACAGTTATTCCAGACTCTTCTGTATTATTCTATATGTAATTTATTATTATTATCACTGGACTCCATCATAATGCATCCTGGGATTGTGAGACACACCAGACATGCCAGTAGGTTTGGATTGGAATGAGAGTGTGAATACTGCGTAGTACACGGTTCAGGGTGTGTTCTTGCCTCACACCACACCACACCACACCACACCACACCACCAGGATAGTTCCTGCATCCTCCCTGACCCTGAGTCACTGTTACTCCAACAAACTCATTTCTCTCAGGACAACAGTGAAACAGCAGAATAATGCGTTTAATCTCTGTGTTTAATTCTCCATATATATATATATATATGATAGTATTGTGTGTGTGTGTGTGTGTGTGTGTGTGTGTGTGTGTGTGTGTGTGTGTGTGTGTGTGTGTGTGTGTGTGTGTTGTTATCACCTCACTTTTGCAATTTCCATCAAATATTTCAGGAGGATTAAACCCAAAGTTCAGCATGATTTTGAGAAGAATGTGGTAATTGCCTGAAAAAGTAGCCAGAGACCCTTACTGTAGTTCCAGACGCTCACCAGCAGATGGAGACAACAACAACAACTAGCGCGCTTACCATTACTGGTTCCTTAGATTTTATTTCCACCTAGTGGCTGAAAAAGAAATTACTATAATTATACATCTTTAGACAGGAAACATGATATTAAAGATTTTTCTATTAAAATTTGTCTGGTATATTAATAGTGTGTGCATTATAATAACATAGATAATTATTATCATAATTTGTTTATTACCACTTTAATGTATTGACAGTGTCTATTTAGGTTATATTCAGTAATATAGAGAATTCCTGTAAGTGTAAATTTACTTATTTTACATTTAATTTACATGAAATAGTGGGAATTGTGTCGTTATTGTAACTGCATGCACAGGTACTCATATAACATGCATGGTGTTTGGAGCATGTGGCCTGCCCATAGAGACAAAACTGTGTTTTAGGAATAAGCTGTGTATTGCCTGATACACTCCAGTAGAGGAGGAAAGTAATAAAGTACAAATACTTTGTTAATGTTCTTCAGTAGATTTTTCTGGGGTCAGTTCTTTACTTCACTTTAAATATTTCACTTAGAAACTTTTTACTTTCACTCAATACATTCTTACACACATATCTGTACTTTCTACTTCTTACATTTTCAAAACAGACTCGTTACATTAGTTTTATTTTGGTGACATTCTCATAGTGACGTTCTTCTCATTGCGTCATTTTCAGCACATCAACCTGTTTCCTGTCATTGAGCTGCTTTTTCAATCCACTGAAATATCATTTCCTCTCACACCACAGACCTAGACTAGTTTCTGAAGCTCACAATGAGCAGGCAGAAGGCAGTAAGAAGTCTGGGGTTAACGTGGATGAGACAGAGGGAGTCAGTGATGAGAACATGACTGAGAACAGAGACATTCCTGATCACCTGATCATCATCATTTTTTCTCTGCTTGTGTTCTATATGGTGGATCTTCAGTCTGAATACTTCATTAGAGAACAACATCACATTTCTGTTTGACCATTTTTATTAAAAATATAAATCAATAAATTAAAAATAAGACAAAATTAAAACTTTCAGTGCAACAAACGTTTATTCACAACGTCCTTTCTTTACACAGATAAATAATAAATTTACTCCACCCAAAAATGATAGCGCATCAGTAAAACAAATGTTTAGTGATTACAAAGTCTCAAATCAGCAGCAAAATCCGCCATGATGCGCACAGTTAACCCTCTGGGGGTCGAGAAACACGGCGGTGCGTTTTGTGGCATTTTTGCCTCATAACTCTGAAATGAACTTAAATTACTCTGTCTTTTTGATCATACAGATAAGATATTGTAAAATAAAGATAACAGGCAGGGGGCGCTCTTTGCCGTCTATGTCATCTCTCTTCACAAACACAAATAAAACATCCTGAATCTCAGTGAATATTTGCCCCACAGAAATAATAAATCTGTGTATAAAACTCTAAATGTCTCCTTTTAAATCAATCAATTCACATCGATAAGAAATTTTCTCTGATTCTGCCGTCAGAATGAAAGTTAGAAGTGGTGCAGTTTCTCTGGTGTCACCTCATTAAACATCCGTGTGGAAACAGCAAAGGTTTTATTTGTGTCCTGATGATTTACGTCATTTAAAATATATAAAACAAATTACTTTAAAGCATCAGCAAGAATATTTAGTCTTCATGCTCTATGTTGAGTTTGGTTTCACGAATAATAAACATACATTTGCATAAAGCATCAATATTTGTCTATGCGCATGTTGATTAGAGAATAAAAAATTTGTTAATTTGTGGTGCATTAAGAACAGATAGAAAATGTGCGATTGAATCGTGATTAAATATTTGAATCGATTGACAGCAGTAATATTAATATGACGTGAGGTTCAGTTCAGGTCCAGCGTGACACTAAAACAGGTAGTAATAATCACTAGTTTTTACTGAAGAACACTTCAGAGCACAAACTTCTTTACTTTCACTTCAGTAAAAAAGTGCAGTCAGAACTTCATCTTTCACCAGAATCTTTTATAACATCAGGATCTGCACTTCTACTGAGTGAGGGATGTGGACTTTTACCATTTCTGCACTCAAGTCTCTCTTTTTGCTTTTTCTCATCAGTAGGTGTCTCTCTCTATTCTCACCTCCTCCACTAAATCTTTGAGGGATGTTTGGTTCACACTCAGGTTAATGATTAGCTGGACCTGCTATAAGTGTGGAAGTGAAGTTTTCTGAAATGGTGCCGTATGTAAAACTCATAATCACTAAAACAATCTCATGTCTATAGACGTTTTCCCCAGAACATTCCCACAACCTGATATCAGCTGTTCCACAGCCGGGGTATTGGGCCATGGCCCGGTGTTTTGGAAACTTTTATTTTAGTGACCGATGCTTTAAGTGTTTAATTATAACCCTGCATTTGCTCTAATGATGACGGACTAGAAACGTCTAGGACAATGAAGGTTTTTGGTGCCAGAAGTGAAAAACTATGTCAGAAGTTCTCCCAATATCATTTAGAGTTAAAGGTGATCACTTGCAAACTTAAGCATGCAAACTTCTCACAGTCAGTCTGCATGTGTACAGCTAGGAGGCGCAGTGCCTGGTGAATAATTGGATTGCAGGGCCGATTGGAAGGTTTTTTATAAACATATTTGTAATGTCTACAGTGCAGTAAACAATACTGTGTCCCCCTTGTGCCAGCAAAACCAGTGTGACACATTCAGGTGTAACTGGTCTGTAAAATCAGTGAGATTCTCACAGTGGAGGGCCATCAGGGTCAGCAAGTCCTTTTCTGCTGGCCTTAATACTATCAGACTCACTGACTTACATTTTTACATATTTTTGGCCATTATTATTTATGAAACTATTCCTAATAGTCCATTCACCTCATTTGATAGTGTTTCTTTCTGTTGCACTGCTCTGAGGAGTGTACGTTTATGTTAGCGTTCTTATCCAATCAGATATCAGACGTTACATCACATGTTGCCGGGGTCAAAGGTGTCTGCTGTAAAGCTTTTAGAAATCAGCACTGTGGGTGTCTGGTAACATAAAAAAAAAACATGAGAATGAAGCTGTTGCTTTAAGCAATCAGATTTTGAGTTGGTGAAACAAGGGGGTGTGTGTGTGTGTGTGTGGGGGGGGGGTCCTTGCAGGCATTCAATAACATTATCAATAACATTATCATTTTCATGTGCTCTGATTGGACGATCAGAAAGCACCACTAGTCAAAGCTCAAAAAGCCACATCTGTAGCAAAGTGCACAAGCTCTAATACAGTCATGTAATTTCTTTATTCCACTACGACTGACCGAGGAGAAGAAACTGATTTGGGTCGCAAGCTTTTCTTGAAAAGATCGTCTTTTAAACACTTAGGATGTTTACAACGATGTTTACAAGACGACCTTTTCAAGAAAAGCTTGCAACCAAAATCAATAAAGAAAATCTGGACGTCATGAGGAAAAGTCGCCAAAACAGTTCAAAACGTTACGCTTTTTCATAAACTGTTTATCCTTTGATGTATGTGGAGGTGCAGTTGTGGCTCCAGTGAATGGAGACGTGTTGAATTGTGATCATTGTGTTTGTTGCTTTAGTGATGATGTTCATTGTGACTGGATGCGATCCTGCGTGTGATGCAGCTCTGATCTACTGCACTTCTCTATAATACTGATGGGTTTATATCTTATTAAAGAATTTACCTTTTTTATATATAAAATCAACCTGAAATTTAACAGGCAAAAATATCATTCCATTAAACACCAAATTCTACACAGTCAATCTTTTAAAAATAAAAAATATGAAATAACAAATATGAACGTTTTTTAATAATGTAAATGGAAAAAAAAAAAATAACATTTCGGTTCCAGTAGCAGCCTGGCATCTGAGTGTATATACTAATAAAATTATTATTATAAAAAAAAATAATAATAAATTAACAATTGTAAATCAGCACATTTAATAAATTAACCATAATTTAACACACATGATTTAAGACATTAATTATATAAAAAACAAAGTCATCATTAAATTAAAAAAAAGAAAAGAAATGTTTATTTAAATCATTTTAAGGAAATAAAATACAGAATAAAAGATTTCATTCAAACTCCACCCCTTGAATCATTAATATTATTATCATTTATTAACACAAAAAGATCAACATCAACAAAGAGGAAAAATAACGACTTACAGTGAGCGAGTTTCTGATTGTGAAAAGAAATACAATAAAAATGAATACTTACATTTAATACACAAAATTAATCAAATTATTTGTTTAATTGACGGCTGTAACGGATTGATTTTATATTCTTATATAATTTTGCGATCAAAATGAGATAAATTTAAGTGTCAATATTTTACAAAAGAAAATCGAGAACTGGTATTTAGCATGTAGCGTGTAGCATGTAGTCGGTACTGAGGTTGTGTTATTGTTTAAAAAATAACGTAAAGTTTAGTTATAAACTAAACAATAAGAGTGTATTTTGATAAACATGGTGATGTTTTATATCAGTGATTATCAGCACACACCTGACGTTGCCATAGCAATCGAACAGAAGATTGAGACGACGCAATGTGTTCTGGATTGGATTAGGGTTCACAATAAAGTGCTTTGTTTCTTCAAAAAACTTTTAAAAAATCTTTCACTTTTACATTCATATAAACCAATCAGACCACACCATACTGCTCTCAGCCAATCAGACCACACCATACTGCTCTCAGCCAATCAGACCACACCATACTGCTCTCACCCAATCAGACCACACCATACTGCTCTCAGCCAATCAGACCACACCATACTGCTCTCACCCAATCAGACCACACCATACTGCTCTCACCCATTCAGACCACACCATACTGCTCTCAGCCAATCAGACCACACCATACTGCTCTCACCCAATCAGACCACACCATACTGCTCTCACCCAATCAGAACACACCATACTGCTCTCAGCCAATCAGAACACACCATACTGCTCTCAGCCAATCAGAACACACCATACTGATCTCAGCCAATCAGACCACACCATACTGCTCTCAGCCAATCAGACCACACCATACTGCTCTCACCCAATCAGAACACACCATACTGCTCTCACCCAATCAGACCACACCATACTGCTCTCACCCAATCAGAACACACCATACTGCTCTCAGCCAATCAGAACACACCATACTGCTCTCAGCCAATCAGACCACACCATACTGCTCTCACCCAATCAGAACACACCATACTGATCTCACCCAATCAGAACACACCATACTGCTCTCAGCCAATCAGACCACACCATACTGCTCTCAGCCAATCAGACCACACCATACTGCTCTCAGCCAATCAGACCACACCATACTGCTCTCAGCCAATCAGACCACACCATACTGCTCTCAGCCAATCAGAACACATGTTAATCTGTAGTAGTGAACTTTGTTTGCTTGGGATCCTCTGTGAAATTCTCTAGTGTTTTAGTTTTTGTCTTAAAAACTGAACACAAATCAAGCAAACAAAACTCTCACAGTCCCCAACGAATCGTAATCCACAGACTACTGCTTTCAGCCAATCAAAACACTGAGTACTGCTTTCAGCCAATAAGAATTTAGCAGCAGCACTGTGGTGAAGTAAAAGTATGAAAACACAGACAGCTAAACAAAGCAGTGTGATTTTTAGAATATCCAATCAGTAATAAGCTTGTATTGTTTAATAAGGACCGCCCCTTTTTGTTCAGGAGTTACCTCACTTGTGTTTTTTGGTTAGTTTTGTGGCCACTTGTTTCACCTCTAAAATACGGGAAACAAAAATATCTAAACTCTCTTTGGGCGATGGATCAGGTGAGGTGAACTTTTACCCCACATTCAAAAACTATTTGGTCACAACAAGACGAACAAACGTTTAGCGATCAGGCTGAATTTAACGTCACACTAACGGGTGTAGGATCGTGGAGGAGGAAGGCACTGAAAAAAATCTCCAAATCTCCCATGAAGATGCTCCAGCATTCAGGAAAAATACAAATCTAAAAAACATCCAATACATCTTTTTGTTTTTACTTTGGGAAAATAAATCTGCCAAAGTCTTTAGAAAAGATTTACACAACATTTAATACGATTCTGACGTAATTATAAAAAAATAGCCCAGATACTATTTGGTGGTTAATTTACTGTTTGTTAATAATGATTTATATTTATGTATTTAATTATATATAATACGTATTTCAATAATAAAATCGGATTCTTGGCGCTTCGTCGACTTTTCAGGGACGTAAAAAAAAAAAATCCACATCACAGTATCGAGTCCAGGCTGCAGGGGCTGATGGAAAACGAGTCTCTGTCACTTTCTCTCCTGGGTTAGAGCGAGTCCACGGCGGTGTACTTCACCCGCCCCCCCAGAGAGGGTCGCCAGGGTAACGAGAGCCACGGAAATAGCTTCTGGTAGTGACGAGGGACGACGCCCTGAACGTTTCTCTCGAAGTAGCTGAAGAGACGAAACCACCAGACGCGAGAGAAAGCATTAGTCTGCGAATC
>NC_139579.1:33217241-33244741 GCF_946808225.1 Silurus aristotelis
TCTTCCTTTACAGCATTTGCTCACACACACTTAAGACTTTTGCACAGTTTTGGGTGTGTAATGTGTGTAGTGTGTAATGTGTGTATTGTGTAATGTGTGTATTGTGTGTATTGTGTGTAATGTGTGTAGTGTGTAATGTGTGTATTGTGTGTATTGTGTGTAATGTGTGTAGTGTGTGTATTGTGTGTATTGTGTGTATTGTGTGTAATGTGTGTATTGTGTGTATTGTGTGTAATGTGTGTATTGTGTGTATTGTGTGTAATGTGTGTATTGTGTGTATTGTGTGTAATGTGCGTATTGTGCGTATTGTGCGTAATGTGCGTATTGTGCGTAATGTGCGTATTGTGTCTATTGTGTGTAATGTGTGTATTGTGTGTAATGTGTGTATTGTGTGTATTGTGTGTATTGTGTGTAATGTGTGTAATGTGTGTATTGTGTGTAATGTGTGTATTGTGTGTAATGTGTGTATTGTGTGTATTGTGTGTATTGTGTGTAATGTGTGTATTGTGTGTAATGTGTGTAATGTGTGTAATGTGTGTATTGTGTGTAATGTGTGTAATGTGTGTAATGTGTGTATTGTGTGTATTGTGTGTAATGTGTGTATTGTGTGTATTGTGTGTATTGTGTGTATTGTGTGTATTGTGTGTAATGTGTGTATTGTGTGTATTGTGTGTAATGTGTGTATTGTGTGTAATGTGTGTAATGTGTGTAATGTGTGTATTGTGTGTAATGTGTGTAATGTGTGTAATGTGTGTAATGTGTGTATTGTGTGTAATGTGTGTATTGTGTGTATTGTGTGTATTGTGGGTAATGTGTGTATTGTGTGTAATGTGTGTAATGTGTGTATTGTGTGTAATGTGCGTATTGTGCGTATTGTGCGTAATGTGCGTATTGTGCGTAATGTGCGTATTGTGTCTATTGTGTGTAATGTGTGTATTGTGTGTAATGTGTGTATTGTGTGTAATGTGTGTAATGTGTGTATTGTGTGTAATGTGTGTATTGTGTGTAATGTGTGTATTGTGTGTATTGTGTGTATTGTGTGTAATGTGTGTATTGTGTGTAATGTGTGTAATGTGTGTATTGTGTGTAATGTGTGTAATGTGTGTATTGTGTGTAATGTGTGTAATGTGTGTAATGTGTGTAATGTGTGTATTGTGTGTAATGTGTGTATTGTGTGTATTGTGTGTATTGTGTGTATTGTGTGTAATGTGTGTATTGTGTGTATTGTGTGTAATGTGTGTAATGTGTGTATTGTGTGTAATGTGTGTAATGTGTGTAATGTGTGTATTGTGTGTAATGTGTGTATTGTGTGTATTGTGTGTATTGTGGGTAATGTGTGTATTGTGTGTAATGTGTGTAATGTGTGTATTGTGTGTAATGTGTGTAATGTGTGTAATGTGTGTAATGTGTGTATTGTGTGTACATTTTGCTCTATTCTGTAGAATAAACTGGTTTTTCCAGTGACACCAGAAAACAAAACCAAGAAAGAAAGAGAGAAAGAAAGAAAGAGAGAAAGAAAGAAAGAAAGAAAGAAAGAAAGAAAGAAAGAAAGAAAGAAAGAAAGAAGGGAAGAAAGAAAGAAAGAAAGAAAGAAAGAAAGAAAGAGAGAAAGAAAGAAAGAGAGAAAGAAAGAAAGAAAGAAAGAAAGAAAGAAAGAAAGAAAGAAAGAAAGAAAGAAAGAAAGAAAGAAGGGAAGAAAGAAAGAAAGAAAGAAAGAAAGAAAGAAAGAAAGAAAATGTTCAGAAACCAGATTTTCAATGTTTTTAAGGATTTTGTTGGATTTTATTCGATTAAGAAATGTATTAATTTATTACAAACAAAACCACGAATATATTTTAATGCAAAAAAAAAACTGCCACAATGAAACAAAACATTTTAATTACACATCTAACAACTAATTCTAATTTACTAATATTATTGTTAAAAATAAAAACGAATAGTACTAATATTACTAGATTTATTAATATATCATTAAAAAAATTATTTATAAATTACTTGTAAAAAATTATTTATTTCAGAGTATAAAACATTAATTTAGTATTATTTATTAAAAGCAATCTTTCTATACAGCATTTGTTCACACACACTTAAAACCTTTGCACAGTATCGGGTGTGTATTGTGTGTATTGTGTGTATTGTGTGTATTGTGTGTAATGTGTGTATTGTGTGTATTGTGTGTACATTTTGCTCTATTCTGTAGAATAAACTGGTTTTTCCAGTGACACCAGAACACAAAACCAAGAAAGAAAGAAAGAAAGAAAGAAAGAAAGAAAGAAAGAAAGAAAGAAAGAAAGAAAGAAAGAAAGAAAGAAAGAAAGAAAGAAAGACGATGGAGTGAAATTCATAGACAGAGCGAGCGAGTGTTGCTGGGAGAGATGGAGAGATGGCGTAAATATATGGAAATGTTGATATTTAAAAAAACAGAATGAGTGAGAGAATATAAAGAAAGAAGGAAACAGATTCATATCAATGAGATCAGAAACTTATTAAACACGAGCATTAAACAGAATGAAGCAGGAGTTATTAAAGACTGTGTTTTTTCTAAATGAATGTTTTATACTCTGAAATTAAATTTTTTACAAGTAATTTATTAATTAATTTTTCAAGGATATATTAATAAATCTAGTAATATTAGTACTATTCGTTTTTTTATTTTTAACAATAATATTAGTAAATTAGAATTAGTTGTTAGATGTGTAATTAAAATGTTTTGTTTCATTGTGGCAGTTTTTTTTTTGCATTAAAATATATTCGTGGTTTTGTTTGTAATAAATTAATACATTTCTTAATCAAATAAAATCCAACAAAATCCTTAAAAACATTGAAAGAAATCTTGTTTCTAAACATTTATAAGCACAAAGCGCCCCCTATCGGTTTTACACCGTACTAAACTTGACTCACGCTCACATTTGTCTCATCCATAAACTGTGCAGCGGACAGTAGTTAGGGGCCTTGCTCAGGGGCCCGTGAGTGGGAGCTTTACTGTACTGTATACATAGTCCTTTAAATACCGTATATCCATATAGTTATATTTTATCTTTGATTAAATGATTGTCGTGTATTATATTACACCGCTACACTGCAGTCACTTATTTATATTAATAATGTAATTATTAATAATTTATATTTATAGTATATTTTGTGCTACTTAAAGTGTAGAACATAATAATCATATTACTCTAACATCAGTAATTCTTCTGTAATACTTACAGAACAATAACATCTATCTATTCTATCTATAACATCTAAATTCCAGCCAGTGGCTGGTTACAAGTAGTGAATGAGAGCGAAGGTGGGCGGGGCTTGTGCAAAAGGATTTTTTCGATTGAAACTGATAGCCACGTGACCTGATTTCATTTGATCCTTTGAGTTGGAAAAGTGCGATTAGATTGGCCGCTCATGATGAAAAAGGGGGGTGGGGTTTGTACCACTAACCAATCACAGTGTGAGGAGGCAGGGCTTGGTGTTGAGACTGAACCTGAGCAGGAACAGAGGATTCAGTTGAGTGACATTTCAGCATTACTATGGGTTCACTGTGTTTATTTTTCATTCTGATTCACCTACACTGCGCTTCTGTCGCACTTTCCACATCATGGTGCAACGTGACGTCGCCGCTCGGACCCGTTCCCGCCAACGCGCTCTATTTCAACACCAAAAGCCGTTATGAAGAAGTGAACCCTTATCTCATATCCAATATCTCGGCCATCAACGATTCCTGGGTGAAGCCTCCATCTCCAGAGTGCAAAGCCGTCCATCTGAGCGTCATCGCCCGACACGGAACACGGTACCCCACCTCAGGGAACATCAAGAAGATGATCCAGTTTTCCAAGCTGGTGAAGAGCCAAGCTGACCTGAGCTGCGTCAGGGAGCTCGAGACCTGGAAGATGTGGTACAAGGAGGACATGGATGGGCGTCTGGTGGAGAAAGGACGTTCAGATCACAGACACTTGGCTCAGAGGCTGGTCAAATCGTTTCCAACACTGATCACGAAGGAAAACCTGGAAACCAGACGGGTGAAGTTCATCACCAGTTCTAAGCACAGATGTATCAACAGCACGCTGGCTTTCAAACACGGAGTCGTGGAGGCTCTTGGAGTTCCAGGTGATGTTTATTAAACATTATTTCCCTCTGCCCTGCCCCCTGCCTTCTAAACAGGACAGGATTTTAAGTCAACATGAGTTTGCACACTTGCTGCCCTTCTGCCCTGCCTTTGAGTGTGTGTATGTGTATGTGTGTGTGTGTGTGTGTGTGTGTGTGTGTGTGTGTGTGTGTGTGTGTGTTTAAAGTTGAGGGTCTAAGTTGAAAGTGCAACACAAACATGTTTACTGTGACTTGTGTGCACAGTTCACTGGTGTGTGGGGAGGTGGTAGCTCAGTGGTTAAGGCATTGGGCTTTGGATCAGAAGATCACAGGTTCAAATCCCACCGCTACCACTGCTGGGACACATCGATGCCACGCCTCCTCTCGAAGACTGACACAAATAGGACATGCCTCCTTCTCTCACATCTAATGTCCATGCCTCCTTTTTCAAAACTAACCTATAGAGGCCACGCCTCTTTCACTGAGAATTCCAGACACACACATACAGACCACACCTCCTCACTCAGGTCTTCATATCTGTGTAGGTATGGATTTGCAGCACACCGTTAACGACGAGTTGATGCGTTTTTTCGATCGATGTCAGCGTTTGGTGGAGACGGTGGAGAAAAACAAAGACGCCGTGAAGGAGGTGACCCTTTTCAACAACGGCCCAGAGATGAAGAGAGTGCAGGAGAAACTCGCCGACCGATTACAGCTCCCGTACATCAACGTCACTTCAGGCTAGTGAGAACGTTTTAATCCCAAATTTTACTTTTATACAGTTTATACTATTATTTATACTATTATACAGTATAACATGGACGCAACATTATCTACAAACTAGCCAGCTAACCAGCTAAACGAGTTAGCATATTGAGCATTAGAGTTCTCGCTGTGGCTAAGTGAAAGAGAGAGTAAAATCATGCTAACGTTAAGTAAAGAAAGGTTATTCTGAGCTCCACACTACCACCATCATGCTTCACAGCAGAGTTGTGGTGTGTCATGTGATCCATTTAGTGATCAGCTGATCAATTTATGGAGGATTTCTGTTCCAGACTCGGTGGAGACGGCGTTTTATATGTGTGCATACGAGTTCACCATCCGTGGCGTGAATTCGCCCTGGTGCCGTTTACTGGACGATGCCGACGCTCGGGTACGAACACCGCGACGCACAAACACTACAGCGGGAAGGTTTTATTGTGAATATTTTCTATTCCATATTTCAGACTGAATTATGTTAATAATTTCAATTATAATGTAATTTTATTATTATTGATTTTTTTCCCCAGAACGTTTTTTGACACATTTTTTTTCTTTATTTGAAAGTAAAGTTTCTACATATTTTGAAATAAATAAAATAGAGTTTATTATAACAATATTTTTTATACATATATATGTATTTTTATATTTTATTTTCATATTAATTTATATTTTATTTGTGTTTGTTGTTGTTTGATTTAATATTCAATTGAAATAATTTATTAATTAATTGTGTTTTGTTGTTTATTCACATACGTTGTATTTGTTATGAATTTGTTTGTAAGATTCCAGTATTCAGTTAAAATTTGTTGAAATGTACTGATTAATGTGTATGAAATGATTTGGTTTTATTTGGAGGGATGTTAGTGGCTGTAATGTGAGGTTGTGTAAGCGACTTTGTGTTGTTTTTGCGTATTGTTTGTTGGTAAACAGGTGCTGGAGTACTCTGGGGATCTGAAGCAGTTTTGGAAACGTGGTTTTGGTCACGAGATTAACAGTAAATCGAGCTGCGTTCTCTTCCACGACTTGTTCAACCGCCTTGACGCGGTCGCCCGCAACGTCACGTAAACAAGCTTAGATTTATTATCAATCATCATCATCATCAACAACAACAACAACAACAACAACAACAACAACAACAATATTAATAACAATAATAATAATAACAATAATAATAATAACAACAATATTAATAATAACGACGACAATAATAATAACAACAATAATAATAATAACGACGACAATAATAATAACACAATAATAATAACAACAATAACAATAACAATAACAATAATAATAATAATAATAATAATAACAATAATAATACATTGATGGATTTGGCAGCACTGTGTTTTACAGTGAAATCATTATGTTATAAATAAATAACAGTTTTAATAAAAATTTGAGTTTGGCATGAAAATAGAAAATAAATATTATAAAAAGAAATACAACGATTTTAAGAGCAATTTCAATATAATTTTATGTAATAAATTATTAATATAAATACAAATAATTTTTAGACTGACAGATAAAATGACTGACTGACAGACTGATTCACACAATAAATGAAGGACTGATTGACTGATTGGTTCATTAATTGGTAAATTGATTGATTGATTGATTGATTGATTAATTGATTGGTTGGTTGGTTGACTAACAGACTGGATAGATAGATAGATAGATAGATAGATAGATAGATAGATAGATAGATAGATAGATAGATAGATAGATAGATAGATAGATAGATAGATAGATAGATAGATAGTCAAGTCAAGTCAAGTCAAGTTTATTTGTATAGCGCTTTTCACAACAGACATTGTCTCAAAGCAGCTTTACAGAAAACAACAGTGAAGGTGAATGGTGTGCGTTTGTCCCTGATGAGCAGCCGTGGCGACAGTGGCAAGGAAAAACTCCCTTAGATGATATGAGGAAGAAACCTTGAGAGGAACCAGACTCAAAGGGGAACCCATCCTCATATGGGTGACATCAAGAGTTTGGTCATAAATCTTTCAACAATACAGAACAATTTGTGATCATCATAGATCCAGCATCAGCTTCTCCATGCCAGGGCCTTTAAACACTCGGCATCTACTTCTCCATGATCATCCATAGGTCCATAATCTATAGATAGATAGATAGATAGATAGATAGATAGATAGATAGATAGATAGATAGATAGATAGATAGATAGATAGATAGATAGATAGATAGATAGATAGATAGATAGATAGATAGATAGATAGATAGATAGATAGATATCTCACCATGCCGTTGCGGTGGTGACAGTAGCAGAGCACGGGGAATCTACCACCCTGACGGAACCGGGCCGCCTTCACCAGAACCTCGTCATCCACCGAGCTCGGGACGATCACGGCGCTCGGGTACGAGGGACACACCGAGAAATCCTGGTTTACTCTGCTCAGCCTCCACCTGTCCCACTGTTCAGGAATCACATGGAGAAATAAAGGTTTTTGATTGATTCAGTCACTGCATGGTTACATCCTTCAAAACGACTGCTTCAGCATGTTTAATCCAGCTTCTACTGAGAAGTGATGTGGAAGTGAAAAAGCATCATGGAACAAAAGTGTGGAGAAAGAGATGAAGTAAAAAACAGAAATAGGACCAGCCGAGAAGAAAACAAAACAGCCTTATCAGCTCGAAAAGTAGAAACGGAAACGTCACACGCTATTCATGATCACCTTCCTGTTCTGACACCAGGTCCAACAATCTATCATTAGATAGATAGATAGATAGATAGATAGATAGATAGATAGATAGATAGATAGATAGATAGATAGATAGATAGATAGATAGATAGATAGATAGATAGATAGATAGATAGATAGATAGATAGATAGATAGATAGATCGATTATTTGATTGATTCGTTGACTGACTGACTGACTGACAGGAATAAACACATATAAACGTACTGAATTAGTTACATATGTACTTAATAAGTTAGTTAATTAATTATTGCATTATTTTTTATTTGTGTGTGTGTGTGTGTGTGTGTGTGTGTGTGTGTGTGTGTGTGCGTGTGTAGGTCTGGTGGGTATGTCTCGGATGTGGTGATGGTGCAGGTGGGCCATGCTGAGACGTTACTGCCCCTGCTCACACTGCTGGACTTGTTTAAAGACAATGTTCCTTTAAACTCCACCAACTTCTCCTCTCATCGGTCCCGAGCGTTCCGCAGCGGTGTGATTGTACCGTACGCCGCCAACCTGGTGATGGCGCTGTTCAACTGCCCCGACGGTATACGGGTGCAAGCGAGGCTCAACGAACATCCTTTAAGCCTGCCGGGCCTCAACGACCTTTCACCTCTGTACCAGGATTTGAAGAAACGATACGAGCAGCTGCTGCAGGGATGCGACCAGAACACTGTGTGCAAGATGAACAGCTAGGAGAAAACTCGTACATTTTATCTGTTTATAGTTACATCTGCTTACCTACAGCAACTGTAAACCCTCGTTCCCTCACCAGAATCTCATTATTCTCTTTCTCGGACACTGAGACTCCTTCCAATAATGTTACATAAACATCTCCTTACAGAAGAAAATCAACTGCACATCTTACTACACTGTTAGCAAGCTGTTGCTATGAAAAGCATAGCATTAATATAAACCTGCACTATCGTCAGAGATGCTGTAACAGAAAATTAATTAACATCTTCTGACCAATCAGAGCGCAGAATTCAGCAGCGCTACTGTGATGTAGTAACATTTTAGTCTTTAATATTAAACACAGACAAATAAAAATTATAAATTTGTGGAGTGTGGATTTATTTAATTATCTTACACACACATACACACACACACACACACACACACACCAGTCTAAAGTGCTATTACATCTGTATTATACAAATTAAATACTGTGCTGTACTCGGATTGTGTGTCTTTCGCTCTCTCTCTCTCTCTCTCTCTCTCTCTCTCACACACACACACACACACACACACACACACACACACACACACACACACACACACACACAGATCACACCTGACTCAGGCATGATGCAAGACTCTGAAACCTGCTGTTATTAAAGGAGCAGTGCTGCTAATAATACACAATAAAAATCACAAGATTTTTAATAATTATAAATATAATATAAAACTAAATTCTTATGAACAATATGTTTGTATGTATTATATACATACATTTGTATCTGTTTTAAATGTACCTTAAATTATTATTTTGAAAGTTTTTAAAACTCTAATCAACATGGACAAATATGGATGTTTCATGCAAATATATTTTATTATTAGTCAAGTTCAAGTTTATTTCTATTGCGCTTTTCACAACAGACATTGTCTCAAAGCAGCTTTACAGAATTTAACAGTGAAGCTGAATGGTGTGTGTTTATCCCTGATGATCACCATAGACACGGTGGTGAAGGAAAAACTCAAACCTTAAATGTTATGAGAAAGAAACCTTGAGAGGAACCAGACTCAAAAGCAGAACCTCATCCTCATTTGGGTGACATCAAGAATGTGATTATAGTCTTTAAACACTACAGAACACTGGAAAATGAGAACTAACATGAGCACTGGAGTGTGTGATTATGAGTGATGATCTTTCTACAGTCTTATACAGTCATTTGTGGTTATAAAACTAGGAGCTACTGAGCAACTCATAAAATAGCTCAACATTTGCAATCATTACAGATCCAACACCAGCTTCTCCATGCCAGAGCCTTTAAACACTCCAGGAGGTCCAGTGTCCAAACTCCACATGAAGTGGGATCCATGTGCCACTGGTATGTTTCTAGATGGTTCGGGATGTTTGGGGGCATCTTCCTCATCAAACCCTCATCGCCTTTGGGATTGCGCTATAGACCTGATGTCATGTGCCAAGTTGCCAAAGGGTCGAGTCTACCCACTGTTCAACTCAGAGCGCACAGCTATGGAGACATACAGTATATGCAAGAAGCCTTAAAACAGGGTTTACCACCCCATCTTCTCCAGCAGCTTCCAGCTTCTTCTTTGTGGAGAAGGAGGACGGCAGTCTCTGGACGTGTATAGATTATCAAAATCTCAACTCCCAAATAATACAACTCCCTTACCCACTCCCGCTGGTCCTGGCTGCTGTAGAAGACCTCCATGGAGCCTGATTCTTTACCAAGCTAGACCGCCGGAATGCTTACAACTTGGTGCTTATATGCAAGGGCAATGAATGGAAGTCTAATGGAAAATCGGGGTCATGTCACACAAGTCCTGGAATGATTATGAGTGCACCACCTTTACTTGAAGCTGGAGAAGTGCGAGTTCCACCAATCCAATGTACAGTTCCTGGGGTACGGCATCAGACCTTTAATGGTACAAATGGGCCAGGGGAAGGTCAAGGCAGTTCTGGACTGGCCTCGTCCGGGTTCCACGAATGAGTTTCAACGCTTTCTGGGATTCTCTATTGGAGGTTTATTAGTAATTTTAGTTTGGTCACTGCCTCGCTCATCCCGCTCCTGCAGGAAAAGGCCAAAATCATTGTCTGGAACCAGGAGGCCGAGGAGGCCTTCATAGAGCTTAAACGGAGGTTCAGTACCACCCCTCTCCGACACCCGAATCCCCAATTTCCATTCATAGTGGATGTGGACGCCTCCTCAACTGGCCGTAGGGGCCGCCCTTTTCCAACATATATAGGTAACCCTCCACGCCTGCAACCCTGTGCATTCTTCTCGAAGAAACTCTATCCCGCCTCCATTTACGGTGATCACCGATCACAGGAGCCTCCAATACCTTCGGGAAGCAAGACGCCTTAACCCCTATCAGGCCAGATGGGCTTTATTTTTCACCCACTTTTACTACACTATCACCTATCATTCCACCCAACCTCACCCTCAGTCCTATTGTGTGGAATTCAGATGAGGAATTTTGAACAGCAACCCATGTGGAACCTGCCCCACCAGAATGCCCTGGAGGACATTTGTTCCAAGGACCTGCCATCAACCCCTGTTGAGATCAGTCCATCAGGGCTCCAGGCTCAGGCCACCCCGGAGGCAGACCCTCCTTGTGCGCCGATCTCGCTACTGGTGGCCCGGTATGATCGGAGACATTGCAAGGTACATCCAAGGCTGCTCTGTTTGTATCATTTCAAAAACACCCTGCCACTTACCAGTGGGAAAACTGGTTCCCCTACCAACCCCACAACGACCTTGGTCTCACCTGGGAATTGATTTCGTCACTGATCTGCCGAACACTGATGGCAACACCTGTATCCTGGTAGCTGTAGATCGCTTCTCCAAAGCCTGCAGATTGGCTCCCCTCCAAAATCTGCCTATAGCCCTAGAAACCGCTGAGGTACTTTTTCCAACACGTGTTTCGGAATTTTGGCCTCCCGGAAGAAATAGAGTCAGACAGGGTTGTCAGTTTTAAGTCCCACATGTGAAAGGCATTCTTTAAGCTACTCATTGTAACCGTTAACCTGTCCTCTGGTTATCACCCACAGACAGAGCGGATACAGGAGCTTGGACGCTACCTCTGATCCTACTGCCACCAGGATCAGAACAGTTGGAACAGGTTCTTCCCGTGGGCCAAGTACCCACAAAACTCCCTACACCAAGAAAACACAGACTTGACCGCATTTCAGTGTGTACTCGGCTTCCAACCTCCACTGTTCCCCTGGACGGATTAACCTTTAAATGGCCCCCTGGTGGATCACTGTTTCCGAGAGAGCAAGAGAGTCTGGGAGTTGGCACACATCTCCAAAGAGTCCTCAGGACCACAAAAAGGTTTGCAGATCCTCTGAGATTGGAAGCACCTCCCTACCAACCAGGAGACAAGGTGTGGTTGTCGATCCAAGATCTGCGCCTCCGACTGTCCTGCAGGAAGATCAGTCCTCATTACATCGGGCCGTTTCTGCGGTGTATCAATGATGTGTCCTCTCAGCTCAACCTCCCTCCCAGGTACCACATCCAACCTACTTTCCAACCCTCTATTTACACTGTCCGTGAGATTCTAGAGTCTCGACGTCGGGGCCCTAAGCTAGAATACCTTGTTAATGGTGAGGGGTATGGACCAGAGGAGCGCTCCTGGTTCCCCAGACAGGACATCCTGGACTCAGCACTCCTGTAAGAGTTTCACCTCAATCATCCCGATCACCCGTCGCCGGGTTAGTGCGTCAGGAGCCGCCACTGGAGCAGGGGGTAATGTCAGAGAGCCACCAGTCACGCCTTCCTCCAATGCTCAACACTCTCGCTCAGCCTCTACCTCCTACTAAATCACCTACACCTGTTCCATTTACCCGTCCCCTTTAAAAGGTCCCTCTTCCCCTTCACTTGCCGTCCAATCTACGATAAACTTACCTTAGATCATCCTGCTCCTGCAATCTCCCGAGTTGCCTATGCTCCTTGCTATGCTTCTTATAAAGCATGCCACAGTTAAGTCTATTGTTTCCTGCACTCCTGTTTCTTACTCTTCTGTGTTTTTGAGAAATTGAGATAAATCAGGCAGGTTATTTGTGAATTTGTCCTCAGTGGTTGGAACAATAGTCCTACCAAGTCGATAATGTGGTGAAACACGGCGAATCTGCTCTACCGGTAGTGTGTACAATATGAGGTAATGGTCTGTGATGTCACCACTCTGAGGTAAAATATCTATATCAGTGACGTCTGCTCTGTGGGATATTATTCAGTCTAGTGTGTCATGAAAATTAGTGAAACCAAACTTAACATAGAGCATGAACACAAAATATTCTTGTAAATGCTTTAAAGTAATTATGGTGTTTTAAATTACGCAAATCATCAGGACACCAAACGGAACCTATGTTATGTTTCCACACGGACAGTGTTAATTATCTAATTTTTTTTCTAAAACTCTGTTTTGCACTGTTTTTGACCAACTGTCTGTCTGTGTCTTACTAAACAACTTCCATGATCCAGACCAGTCTGGCTTCAAAGTGGTACTTTCAGAGATACGGCCTGTTATCTGTACTCATCCTCCTCAACCTTTCAGCAGCATTTGACATGGTCAACCACAAGACTCTCTTGTCTACCCTTTTGGAGCCGTGGTATCCGGGCAGCAGCATGGGGATGGTTTGCTTCCAACCTGGAAGGTCACTCATAACTGGTAACATGGAGCGGGTGCACAGCTGCCCCGACGCACTGGTGTCCCACAAGGCTCAGTACTTGGTCCCCATCTTTTCTCCCTCTATACCCACTCTATTGGTAAAGTCATACCTTACATGGGTTTTCTTACCACCGCTATGCTGATGACACTCAACTCATCTTCTCTTTCCCTCCCACGGATACATATCTTCATAGATGAGTGCTCATCAATTAAAACTGAGAGCTCATCAACTAAAACCAAACTGCTGTTCATCCCAGGTGATTAATCTTCAGGTCAAGATCTCTGAATATCTCTCCATAACTCTCTGCTCTCCCCTTCAGTCACTGCTTGCAACCTTGAGGCGACCATGGACAATCAACTGTCCTTCTTCTCACATGTGGCTCATTTTTGTCCATTTCTTCTCTACAACATCAGAAAAATTTACAATAATTAATTATTATTAGAATAACTAATATGTTCATAAAAATTGCATTAATTATATAATCCAAATTATATATATATATATATATATATATATATATATATATATATATATATATATATATATATATATATATATATATATATATATATATATATATATATATATATATATAGTACAGACCAAAGGTTTGGACACACCTTCTCATTCAAAGAGTTTTCTTTATTTTCATGACTATGAAAATTGTAAATTCACACTGAAGGCATCAAAACTATGAATTAACACATGTGGAATTATATATGGAATTATATACATAACAAAAAAGTGTGAAACAACTGAAAAATGTCATATTCTAGGTTCTTCAAAGTAGCCACCTTTTGCTTTGATTACTGCTTTGCACACTCTTGGCATTCCCTTGATGAGCTTCAAGAGGTAGTCACCTGAAATGGTCTTCCAACAGTCTTGAAGGAGTTCCCCGAGAGATGCTTAGCACTTGTTGGCCCTTTTGCCTTCACTCTGCGGACCATCTCGATTGGGTTCAGGTGACTGTGGAGGCCAGGTCATCTGGCGCAGCACCCCATCACTCTCCTTCTTGGTCAAATAGCCCTTGATGCCTTCAGTGTGACTCTACAATTTTCATAGTCATGAAAATAAAGAAAACTCTTTGAATGAGAAGGTGTGTCCAAACTTTTGGTCTGTACTGTATGTATATGTATATGTATATATATATATATATATATATATATATATATATATATATATATATATATATATATATATATATATATATATACATATACATATATACATATATATATATATATATATATATATATATATATATATATATATATATATATATATATATATATACAGTGAGGAAAATAAGTATTTGAACACCCTGCTATTTTGCAAGTTCTCCCACTTAGAAATCATGGAGGGGTCTGAAATTGTCATCGTAGGTGCATGTCCACTGTGAGAGACATAATCTAAAAAAAAAAATCCAGAAATCACAATATATGAATTTTAAACTATTTACTTGTATGATACAGCTGCAAATAAGTATTTGAACACCTGTCTATCAGCTAGAATTCTGACCCTCAAAGACCTGTTAGTCTGCCTTTAAAATCTCCACCTCCACTACATTTATTATCCTAAATTAGATGCACCTGTTTGAGGTCGTTAGCTGCATAAAGACACCTGTCCACCCCATACAATCAGTAAGAATCCAACTACTAACATGGCCAAGACCAAAGAGCTGTCCAAAGACACTAGAGACAAAATTGTACACCTCCACAAGGCTGGAAAGGGCTACAGGGAAATTGCCAAGCAGCTTGGTGAAAAAAGGTCCACTGTTGGAGCAATCATTAGAAAATGGAAGAAGCTAAACATGACTGTCAATCTCCCTCGGACTGGGGCTCCATGCAAGATCTCACCTCGTGGGGTCTCAATGATCCTAAGGAAGGTGAGAAATCAGCCCAGAACTACACGGGAGGAGCTGGTCAATGACCTGAAAAGAGCTGGGACCACCGTTTCCAAGGTTACTGTTTGTAATACACTAAGACGTCATGGTTTAAAATCATGCATGGCACGGAAGGTTCCCCTGCTTAAACCAGCACATGTCCAGGCACGTCTTAAGTTTTCCAATGACCATTTGGATGATCCAGAGGAGTCATGGGAGAAAGTCATGTGGTCAGATGAGACCAAAATTGAACTTTTGGGTCATAATTCCACTAAACGTGTTTGGAGGAAGAAGAATGATGAGTACCATCCCAAAAACACCATCCCTACTGTGAAGCATGGGGGTGGTAGCATCATGCTTTGGCGGTGTTTTTCTGCACATGGGACAGGGCGACTGCACTGTATTAAGGAGAGGATGACCGGGGCCATGTATTGTGAGATTTTGGGGAACAACCTCCTTCCCTCAGTTAGAGCATTGAAGATGGGTCGAGGCTGGGTCTTCCAACATGACAATGACCCGAAGCACACAGCTAGGATAACCAAGGAGTGGCTCTGTAAGAAGCATATCAAGGTTCTGGCGTGGCCTAGCCAGTCTCCAGACCTAAACCCAATAGAGAATCTTTGGAGGGAGCTCAAACTCCGTGTTTCTCAGCGACTGGCCAGAAACCTGACTGATCTAGAGAAGATCTGTGTGGAGGAGTGGGCCAAAATCCCTCCTGCAGTGTGTGCAAACCTGGTGAAAAACTACAAAAAACGTTTGACCTCTGTAATTGCAAACAAAGGCTACTGTACCAAATATTAACATTGACTTTCTCAGGTGTTCAAATACTTATTTGCAGCTGTATCATACAAATAAATAGTTAAAAAATCATACATTGTGATTTCTGGATTTTTTTAAATTTTTTTTATTATGTCTCTCACAGTGGACATGCACCTACGATTACAATTTTAGACCCCTCCATGATTTCAAGAATTTCTAAATTTTCCTCACTGTATATATAATCTTTCAAAATAATGTTAATATATAAATATATTAAATCTTTCTATTCTATTTAAAAAAAATTTATATATTAATTCTATGGCTTGTAATGCTTTCCTCATTACTGGAAATGATCGGCTTACAAAAGTCTAAGGCAGGAACACCTTTTCAGAAATGTAGAAAAAAAATAAAATAATTACACTGAGGATCTAATAAGAGCACAAAGAAATGATGTAATAGTTTTATGTCAAGCTTTTACACAACTCACTATCGCCACCTGCTGGACCTCTCTCTCTCCCTCCCTCATTACTCTCACCCCTTTTTTTCCTCTCTCTCTCTTTCTCTCTCTCTCTCTCTCTCTCTCTCACTCTCTCTCTCTCTCTCTCTCTCTCTCTCTCTATTTCTCTTTCTCTCTCTCTCTCTTTCTCTCTCTCTCTCTCTCTCTCTCTCTCTCTCTCTCTCTCTCTCTCTCTCTCCCCCCCTCTCTCTTTGTCTTTTTTCTTTCTCTGTCTTACGCACTTTATAACCAAATAGCACACACTGTAATGTACACTAACATGCTGTATTACATTGTGTAGCAAATTCTAACACACCAAAAACACTCTCACACACTGAACTGTATCTGTAAATAAATATATATTTGTATATCTGTAATTAAATGTATGACTGTATGTAACTGTATATCTCTGCATATAGCTGTATGTCTATAACTGTATAGAACTGTAAATCTCTGTATATAACTGTATATCTATATAAGTGTATCAGTGGTGGGCAGTCAGGGTCAGTAAATCCTTCTCTGCTGGACTAAACACTATCAGAAGCACTGACCTACATTTACAACCTAAACTTTCTTTCGGCTTCTCCCATTAGGGGGCGCCACAGCGGCTCATCCTCATGTTTGATTTGGCACGTTTTTACGCTGGATGCCCTTCCTAACACTACCCTCCCTATTTATCCGGGCTTGGGACCGGCACTAAGGCTTGTGCAACCCTAATGGCTGGGGTCGGTTCCCTGACCGGGGATCGAACCCGGGCCGCAGCGGTGAGAGCGCCGCATCCTAACCACTAGACCACCAGGGAACCCACCTACATTTACAACCTAAACTCTAATATTTGTTCCATGAAATTGTATTAATTTATTCCCAACAGTTTATTCTCTTCATTTCATAACGTTTCTCTTGGCTGCACTGTATGTGGATGTTAGATTTTTTTGTCCAATCAGGTTTTAGCTTCCATGTGCTGCCATGTCAATCTGCCCTGTACCTTAAACTATATTAGCAATAGGTCTGTTCCTTTAACCAATCAGATTTTAAATTCACCTCATTGTTTCCATCCTTTTACAGCCAAGTTTGACTAGCAAAACACGTCTGCAACATATAGAAATCGGAGCAATCGGTGTCCCTGTGTACCACCGCCGAACACTCCAGGAACTCAGAAACAACCCCAACAACACAATAAATGATGATCTGTGGCAGAAGCTACACAACCTCTGCGTGCTTTGAGAACCAGGCCTCCAGACCGTCGTCACCTGCAGCGGATGGATGTCGAAGGGGGAATCGAAAATGCTGTGTGAGGAAGCGGAAGCGTGGAAAGTGGGCGGGTGCTAGTGCTAAGCTAAAAGCTAAACCTAGCCGGCCTGCTCTACCATCTCTTCTGCTGGCAAATGTCTGCTCCCTGGACAATAAATTAGACTACATCAGACTCCAACAAGTCCTCGGCTGGAATACAGACACTGCCGCGTCTCTGTGTTCACTGAGACGTGGCTGAGCGACGGAGTTCCGGACGCCGCCGTTCAGCTCAACGGGCTAGCCGCGTTTCGTCCCGACAGAAATGCAGCTCTGTGCGGTAAGACTCGCAGCGGTGGTCTGTGTGTTTACATCAACACAGAGTGGTGTAAGAACTCTGTCCTCGTTTCCACCTACTGCTCACCGCTGTTCAAGTTTGTGGTTAAATGTAGACCTTTTTATTTACCACGAGAATTCACCACCGCTATTGTGCTCGGAGTGTACATTCCACCTAGCACTAATGCTAAGAAAGTGCTCAGCGTACCCTATTGGACCATTAGCAAACTACAAAACACACACCCTGACGGATTGTTTATTGTCGCCGGAAATTTCAACCATGCAAATCTCAGGATTGTGCTCCCTAAATTTCACCAGAATGTGGACTTTGCAACTAGAGGAGAAAACATGCTGGATGTTGTTTACACAAACATCCCGGGCGCATACCAGGCGAAACCCCGAACCCACCTCGGCTACTCAGACCACTCTTTTATGCTGATCCCAGTATACAGACCACTCAGCAGGCGTTCAAGACCAGCTCAACAGCAGGTGAAAACCTGGCCAGCAGGATCCATGTCTGTTCTCCAGGACTGCTTTGAATGCACTGACTGCGACATGTTCAGCTGCAACCAACGGCGATTTCATCAATTTGGAGAAGTACACGTCAACAGTGATCAGCTACATCAGCAAGTGCGTTAATGACGTGACCATCTCCAAGACCATAACTACACGCTCCAAAAAGAAGCCGTGGATGACCGCCAAGGTGTGTGCGCAAGAGACTTCAACTTCAGAGCATGGGACAAGACAGCGAGGGTCAAACTGTCCCATGCCATCAGAGAGGCGAAGTGCGCACACGGCAAGAGAATTCACGGCCACTTCCAGGACAGTGGAGACACCCGGCGCATGTGGCAGGGCATCCAGGCGATGCCACATAAACAGCACCATTGTTCCTACGTGCCTCAAGAGGACAACCATCGTTCTTGTGTCGAAGAAGTCTACTGTCTCCTGCCTCAATGACTATCGTTCCGTCGCGCTCACAACCATCATGATGAAGTGCTTCAAGAGGCTCGTCATGAGGCACATCAAAACCCAGCTACCACCCTCACTAGACCCCATGCAGTTCGCATATCGTCCAAACTGCTCCACGGACGATGCCATCTCCACGACCCTTCATCTGGCCCTCACCCATCTGGACAACAAGGACTCATATGTATTAATGCTGTTCATAGACTTCAACTCAGCATTTAATACAATTATCCCTCAGCACCTGAGACGTTGAGCCGACTGGGCTTTAACACCTCCCTCTGTAACTGGATCCTGGACTTCCTTACTGGGGGACCCCAGTCAGTACGGATCAGAAACAGCATCTCCAGCACTACCACACTGAGTACTGGCCCACCTCAGGGCTGTGTGCTCAGCCCACTGCTGTTCACTTTGCTGAGTTACGACTGTGTAGCAATGCACAGCTCGAATCACATAATCAAGTTTCATCAGCAAGAACAGCATACACAGAGGAGGTGCAACGGTTAACAGCCTGGTGTGGAGCGATCAACCTCTCTCTAAACGTTGACAAAATGAAAGAGATGGTTGTTGACTTCAGGAGAACACAGAGTGACCATTCTCCACTGAACATCAATGGATCCTCCATGGAGATCATCAAGAGCACCAAATTCATTGTTGATCAGTTGGTGGATAACCTCACCTGGTCACTCAACACCAGCTCCACCACCACGAAAGCCCAGCAGCGTCTCTACTTCCTGAGAAGGCTGAGGAAAGCTCATCTTCCTCCCCCCATCTTGACCACGTTCTACAGAGGACCACTGAGAGCATCCTGAGCAGCTGCATCACTGCCTGGTTTGGGAACTGCACCATCTCGGATCGCAAGACCCTACAGAGAATAGTGAGGACATATCTATCTATCTATCTATCTATCTATCTATCTATCTATCTATCTATCTATCTATCTATCTATCTATCTATCTATCTATCTATCTCTGTATATATATATATATATATATATATATATATATATATATATATATATATATATATATATATATAAATATATGCATATTTGTATATAATTGTATACTGATATGTGTGTAACAGAAACTTCCCCAATGAACCAACCATGTGACGACTTTGTATGCGTGTGTGTGTGTGTGTGTGTGTGTAGTCAGGCTCTTCGATTGTAACGTGCATTACAGAAACTTCCCCAATGAACCGATCACGTGACCACTTTGACAGGGTCGAAGCGCCGCCATCTTGCGACCTCGGTGTTCCTCCGCTTCCTCGCGTACACTCCGGTCCCGTTTGTGCTCCGTGAACTGGACAGACTGTTCTTTTAGATTCTATAAATTCCTGTATAAATATAGATTATTTTAAATAGCGATTTCTTTTTTGCTGTGTGAATTTGTGAGGAGAACCCCAGCCCTCGAGACACGATAACGAAACGGCGGTTGTTTAAATTTAGGGCTCTATTTGTTTTGTCGGCGGAGGGCTACGGGTGTTTAATTCAGCCAGATCTAGCTTCTTTTTTCCTCCGCTGGAAGCCATGATGGAAGTTTGAGCGAGAGTTGAGCCGGAGAGCGAGCGGTAGAAGGAGAGCGGGGGAAGCGAGCACGGAACACGGCCAGAGGAACACGAAGAGACACGAGATGAGCCCCTTCGACGGGTTCGCGGCGTGGAGGTGCCTGTGAGGCGTGCGAGCGCGGGGCTCGGTGTGCGCGGCCAGGGGCGAGGTGGTGGAGGGGGCGAGAGGAGAAGCGTTTTTCGTGTCGGAAATCGCGTCGACCTTCTGGACGGTGGAGATGATCAGCGCTCTCAGGGACGGGCTTCGGGCTTAGAGAAGAGAAGAAAAGAAGGTTGAGGAGAAAGAAATGGAGGTCTGGAGTGATTGAAGGTGCAATCAGGAGTGAAAAAGGGACGCTTTGTGGACCCCCCCGATGGAGAGGTTTTCGTGGCCGGTTCGGAGGTAAAATCACGGCGGGTCTGATGCTCTGCGTTTGGGCTCCTGGAGGATCGGAGAGCCCCTTTCTCTCCTGGAGGATTGGGACACTCAGGATTTCAGCTTTCGTTCTTCTTTCGACGAGCATCCTGATCAGCTTTAGGACACATTTATAACCTGTGCAGCCTTCACTGGAATTAGTATATGGAATATGTGTGTGACAGACATCAGACAGTCTGCTTCAGGCCTGTACCAATCCGGAACCGGAACCCAACCGCTTTAGGACGTTAAACATCTCAATTATAACCTGAAATTATCCTCATTCTGACAGCTGATTGGGTAGTTTTCTGTTCTGAAGATTCAAGGCCTGGAGATCTGTCTCTCTATCTCACACACACACACACACACACACACACACACACACACACACACACACACACACACACAGCTTCATTAATCCTAATACTAAAATTCTAATCCGGACGACACCGTGACCAGCCTGGTCCGAACATCTATCCATTAAAACAAAAATCCACTCACTTGATTCCAAGTGAACTCGTAACATCGATTTAATTCTGATCTGAACTTTTCCAGAAAACCAAACACACTGGATCTATTGTTCAGATTCCGTATTCTGGAATAATTCTAATCTTGCTTTACTGGAGCAGATCTTCATCCTATCAGAGTCCCAAGAACCTGTAAGGAACGTCCCGGTGATATCCAGGCTTCACATCCTGTCTCCATTTTTTATTTTTTTTTTCCCTCAGCAGAAAGTAAAAAAGGCCCAGGTTTGGACTTCAAACGGCGTCTTTATGTCCGCGCTCGGCGGATTTGAGAACTTTATGGACACCGCATCAATGGAGGTTTCTCTACGGAGGATCTGAGCGTGTCATACAGTACACGTGGAAAATAATCATATCTTGTGAACACACGCGTGCACACGGTGGACAGACGTGTTTCTCTGAACAGAATCGTGTTGGCGTGAACTTGGGAAGCGTCATGGCGTTCATTAAGCAGATTGTGAGCCGCGAAAAGAGACGATACCAGGAAGATGGATTCGATCTGGACCTCACCTGTATCCTTCACCGGCTCGTCTCGAGCCTTTCACCTGATTACCTGTTTTTCTCTGTAACACGTTTTATTGTTTTCAGATCACGTGATGAAGCAGAAGTGAGTTTGGGGTCGAAGCGCTGGTTTGCAATTTGGTTAGAAGGTTGATTTTGATCTGGATTTCGTGGATAACGTGTGTTTCGATGTCCGGTTGATGATCTGAGAGATTTTTCAAATGAAAATTCAGGCATTGCCCAAATCTAAAATTCCAATAGTTTTGCAGAAATATCGAAACGTTCCTGGGAATAATTCGAAAATTCTAATGGTAACTCAATGATTCAAGCTTTTCCAAAAAAGACTTTGTAGAAATAATTCCATAATCCAGGTATTCCTAGAAATAATTCTGAAATGCCAAATTAAGTTGTCAACTTTATTTCCGAAATCCCATTGTTCCTTATAAATCACTCCAGAATCGGAAGTATTATCTAATAAATCATTCCTGAATTCAAACTCTTATGAATCATTTTTAAATCCTGATTTTAAAATCCAAGCGTTCCAAACAATAATCCAGTAAAAACGACGCAATTCCCAGGAATAATTCAGAAATCCCAGTGAGTTTTAGAAATAACTCCGTGATCCAACACTTGTCGATAAAAAAAAACTTATCTAAATAATCCTGTAATTCACGCATTGTCTAATAAATCATTTCAAAATCCCTGTGATGCTTAGAAATAATTCTGAAATCCAAACCATCTTAAGTAAAAATTCCAAGATTTGTCAGCTATTAATGTATTATTGTAGTAGAAAACACGGCTTTAGTGTTCCGAAATCTCATTCCCAAAATCCAGGTGTTTCTCAACAGAGAATCCTGACAATAAAATCTGAGCATTGCCTAAAAATAATTCGAGTTCAAACGTTCTCCCAGATAACTCCATGATCTGAGCTTTGCCTGAAAATACGTTCCCAGTTCATCCCGGCAGCAGGTAGGATGGGATTAGTTTCTCACGTGGATTTGTCACGTGCCTTTCCCCAGAGAATACCGATCACGTGTTGAATCATATTTACAGATGTTACGATCTAAACAATTCCGTATGCGCTGAACTAATCTGAGCAAATTTAAGTGTTTATCAACTATAGATGTTTCAGAACTTCCTTATTTCCAGAGCGTTTTTTTCCTGCCTGTTCACACCAGGTAGAGGAATAAAATCACATGATCTGGCTAGCGATGGATAACTATCGCTAAAAAACATAGTGGATCGTTAAGATTGCGTCAATAAACCTGATGGCCTTGTCCTCATGCAGATCTTCAGCTGTTTTTGAGGACTATAAAATCTTTACATTGGTTATATATGTATATAACTGAAAGCTCAGAGTGTAAAATGAGATCCTTCTACACCAATAATAATCACATCTACATTGTTATAATTTCTGATCATAATCAAGCAATTAGTTTTTACTCATTATTGGTTGAAGAAAGCCACTGGGTTTGGTGTAATGTTTAGGATGGGGGTGTTAGCACCTGATCTGGAGATCTACTGTGAGAACTGAACATGAGCATCAGGAACATTAACTCCAGAGTTTTTCATGAGGAAGCAGTGATGAGTGATGGTGTAGTAAAGGGTTATGGTAGAGTGAGGGTGCAGTGATGAGTCTACACCATCACTCATCACTGCACCCTCACTCTACCATAACCCTTTACTACACCATCACTCATCACTGCACCCTCACTCTACCATAACCCTTTACTACACCATCACTCATCACTGCACCCTCACTCTACCATAACCCTTTACTACACCATCACTCATCACTGCACCCTCACTCTACCATAACCCTTTACTACACCATCACTCATCACTGCACCCTCACTCTACCATAACCCTTTACTACACCATCACTCATCACTGCACCCTCACTCTACCATAACCCTTTACTACACCATCACTCATCACTGCACCCTCACTCTACCATAACCCTTTACTACACCATCACTCATTACTGCACCCTCACTCTACCATAACCCTTTACTTCACCATCACTCATCACTGCTTCTTCATGGAAAAAAAGGGGATTGAGTTGATGGGTGCAGTGATTAGGATGGATGGTGCAGTAATGATTAAGGGAGCAGTGATGGTGTGGTAAAGGGTTATGGTAGAGTAAGGGTGCAGTGATGAGTGAGGGTGTAGTAAAGGGGGATTGAGTGATGGGTGCAGTGATTAGGATGGATGGTGCAGTAATGATTAAGGGAGCAGTGATGGTGTAGTAAAGGGTTATGGTAGAGTGAAGGTGCATTGATGAGTGAGGGTGCAGTGAAGGTATAGTAAAGGGTTATGGTGGAGTGAGGGTGCAGTGATGGTGTAGTAAAGCGTTATGGTGGAGTGAGGGTGCAGTGATGAGTGAGCGTGCAGTGATGGTGTAATAAATGGTGATGGTGGGGTGATAGGTGCAGTGATGGTGTAGTAAAGGGTGATTGAGTGATGGGTGCAGTGATCAGTGAGAGAGCAGTGATGGTGTAGTAAAGCGTTATGGTGGAGTGAGGGTACAGTGATGGTGTAGTAAATGGTGATGGTGGAGTGATGGGTGCAGTGATGGTGTAGTAAAGGGTGATTGAGTGATGGGTGCAGTGATCAGTGAGAGAGCAGTGATGGTGTAGTAAAGCGTTATGGTGGAGTGAGGGTACAGTGATGGTGTAGTAAATGGTGATGGTGGAGTGATGGGTGCAGTGATGGTGTAGTAAAGGGTGATTGAGTGATGGGTGCAGTGATCAGTGAGAGAGCAGTGATGGTGTAGTAAAGCGTTATGGTGGAGTGAGGGTACAGTGATGGTGTAGTAAATGGTGATGGTGGAGTGATGGGTGCAGTGATGGTGTAGTAAAGGGTGATTGAGTGATGGGTGCATTGATGAGTGATGGTGCAGTGATAAATAGAGGACGACCGATTGATCGGGCAGTTTTTGGCATTTAAAAATTAATCAACGTCGGCTGGTTGTGCTGCAAATTAGGCCAATTATTACACAGACGCATCTGACACACCAAACCGTGCCTGTACTTTTTGCACTTGCATGAGAACGCAACTCTAATACCAGCAGGTGGCAGTAGTCTGTATTCGGTATCCAAACAGGGAAATCGGAAGAGCTAGTACTGTAAATATATAAAACAATCAGCTTTATTACCTGCCACGACCATTACTAAACCAAAGCTTTTTAAATCATGTGTTCTAAAATGCGAAGACGAGCGAAAATGAAACAAGCATGTTCCCTGTTTTTCTCATGTGCTTATTTGCTGAGATCAAAACCACCTGCACATTCCCTGACGTCCGATCGTCAGCTTGGAGTGTCTCAGGCTTTAAGTTCTTGAGTGATGATCGAGGGTGCAGTAATAAGTGATGCGGCAGGGGTGAGTGCAGGGTGCAAGGATAAGTGAGGGTGAAGGGGTAAATGAGGATGCAGGGATGAGTGATGTGGCAGTGACGAGTGATGCAGCAGTAATGAGTGAGGGTGCAGGGATGAGTGATGTGGCAGTGACAAGTAATGCGGCAGTGACGAGCGAGGTTGCAGGGATGCGGCAGCGACGAACGAGGGTGCAGGGGTGCGGCAGTGACGAGTGAGGGTGCAGGGATGCGGCAGTGACAAGTAATGCGGCAGTGATGAGTGAGGGTGCAGTGACGAGTGAAGGTGCAGGGATGTGGCAGTGACGAGTGATGCAGCAGTAATGAGTGAGGGTGCAGGGATGCGGCAGTGACAAGTAATGCGGCAGTGACGAGTGAGGGTGCAGAGATGCGGCAGTGACGAGTGAGGGTGCAGAGATGCGGCAGTGACGAGTGAGGGTGCAGTGACGAGCGAGGTTGCAGGGATGCGACAGTGACGAGCGAGGTTGCAGGGATGCGGCAGTGACGAACGAGGGTGCAGTGGTGCGGCAGTGACGAACGAGGGTGCAGGGGTGCGGCAGGGACGAGCAAGAGTGCAGGGATGCGGCAGTGACGAGTGAGGGTGGAGTGATGCGGCAGTGACGAGCAAGGGTGCAGTGACGAGTGAGGATGCAGGTAGGCGGCAGTGACGAGCGAGGGTGCAGGGATTCGGCAGTGACGAGCGAGGGTGCAGGGATTCGGCAGTGACGAGCGAGGGTGTAGGGACAAGCGAGAGTGCAGGGACGAGTAATAAGCGGTGCAGTGACGAGCGAGGGTGCAGTGACGAGCAAGGGTGCAGTGACGAGCGAGGGTGCCGTGACGAGTGAGGGTGCAGGGATGTGGCAGTGACGAGTGAGGGTGCAGTGATATGGCAGTGACGAGTGAGGGTGCGGTGACAAGTGAGGGTGCGGTGACGAGTAAGGGTGCAGTGATGCGGCAGAGATGAGTGAGGGTGCAGGGACGCGGCAGTGACAAACGAGGTTGCAGGGACGCGGCAGTGACGAGCGAGGTTGCAGGGATGCGGCAGTGACGGGCGAGGGTGCAGTGACGAGCGAGGGTGCCGTGACGAGCGAGGGTGCCGTGACGAGCGAGGGTGCAGGGATGTGGCAGTGACGAGTGAGGGTGCAGTGATATGGCAGTGACGAGTGAGGGTGCGGTGACGAGTGAGGGTGCAGTGATGCGGCAGGGATGAGTGAGGGTGCAGTGACGAGTGAGGGTGCAGTGAAGGTGCAGGGATGTGGCAGTGACTAGTGATGTGGCAGTGACGAGTGATGCAGCAGTGACAAGTGAGGGTGCAGGGATGCGGCAGTGACAAGTGAGGGTGCAGGGATGCGGCAGTGACGAGCGAGGGTGCAGTGACGAGCGAGGTTGCATTGATGCGGCAGTGACAAGTGAGGGTGCAGGGATGCGGCAGTGACGAGCGAGAGTGCAGTGACGAGCGAGAGTGCATTGATGCGGCAGTGACGAGCGAGGTTGCATTGATGCGGCAGTGACGATCGAGGTTGCAGGGATGAGGCAGTGACGAGCGAGGTTGCAGGGATGCGGCAGTGACGGGCGAGGGTGGAGTGATGCGGCAGTGACGAGCGAGGGTGCAGCGACGAGCGAGGATGCAGGGATGCGGCAGTGACGAGCAAAGGTGCAGGGATTCGGCAGTGACGAGCGAGGGTGTAGGGACAAGTGAGGGTGCAGTGACGAGCGAGGGTGCAGGGATGCGGCAATGTGTGTGATGCAGCAGTGACGAGCAAAGGTGCAGGGATTCGGCAGTGACGAGCGAGGGTGTAGGGACAAGTGAGGGTGCAGTGACGAGCGAGGGTGCAGGGATGCGGCAATGTGAGTGATGCAGCAGTGACGAGCGAGGGTGCAGGGATGCGGCAGTGACGAGTGAGGGTGCAGTGATGCGGCAGTGACGAGTGAGGGTGCAGTGATGCGGCAGTGACGAGTGAGGGTGCAGTAATGCGGCAGGGATGAGCGAGGGTGCCGTGACGAGTGAGGGTGCAGTGATGCGGCAGGGATGAACGAGGGTGCAGTGACGAGTGAGGGTGCAGTGATGCGGCGGTGACGAGTGAGGGTGCAGTGATGCGGCGGTGACGAGTGAGGGTGCAGTGATGCAGCAGGGATGAGCGAGGGTGCAGTGACGAGTGAGGGTGCAGTGATGCGGCAGGGATGAGCGAGGGTGCAGTGACGAGTGATGGTGCAGTGATGCGGCAGTGACGAGGGAGGGTGCAGTGATGCGGCGGTGACGAGCGAGGGTGCAGTGACGAGCGAGGGTGCAGTGATGCGGCAGTGACGAGCGAGGGTGCAGTGATGCGGCAGTGACGAGCGAGGGTGCAGTGATGCGGCAGTGACGAGCGAGGGTGCAGTGATGCGGCAGTGACGAGCGAGGGTGCAGTGATGCGGCAGTGACGAGCGAGGGTGCAGTGATGCAGCAGTGACGAGCGAGGGTGCAGTGACGAGTGAGGGTGCAGTGATGCGGCAGGGATGAGCGAGGGTGCAGTGACGAGTGAGAGTGCAGTGATGCGGCAGGGATGAGCGAGGGTGCAGTGACGAGTGAGGGTGC